>NW_015557060.1:100512-118869 GCF_001515605.1 Sinocyclocheilus anshuiensis | reverse complement strand
ACGAGGGCTGCCTCCACGAACGTGGTGAAGACACGAGGCGACAGGGACAGCCCGAAGGGGAGGACCTTGTGCTGATATGCTCGCCCCTCGAACGCAAAGCAGAGAAACGGCCTGTGTCGAGGGAGGATCGAAACATAAAAGTACGCGTCCTTCAGGTCGATCGCTGCAAACCAATCGTGCGGACGAACGCATCGGAAAATACGTTTTTGCATTAACATCCTGAACGGGAGCCTGTGAAGAGCTCGGTTCAGAACGCGCAGGTCCAGGATTGGTCGTAACCCACCGCCTTTCTTGGGTACAATGAAGTAGGGGCTGTAAAACCCCGACTTCATATCGGCTGGAGGGACCGGCTCTATTGCATCCTTCGCCAGCAGGACTGCGATTTCCGCTCGCAAGACGGGAGCATCCTTGTTTGGCACAGAGGTGAACCGAATGCCCCTGAACTTGGGAGGACGCCGGGCGAACTGGATCGCATAGCCGAGTCTGATGGTTCTCGTGAGCCAGCGAGACAGTCTGGGGAGCGGAAATTGAAAACTGAGTCAAAGGTCGAGAATTAGTGTATGGATTTGCAGATTTGGTGTGTGTGGTTCTGGTGTTTGAGTGTCAGGTTTCAGAAATTGTGTGACAAGTAAAGATTTTGTGTGTAAACAGTTGAAAAAACTGTAACATCTCTCCACGTCTCTGCAGTGATTCAGGATGTGGAAAACTCCTCTCTAGAAGGACAGTACCACAGTTTTGCTAGTCTGATGGAGGAGCGGTTGGCTGAGCTCTTCATGGTAGCTCACCAGCAAGGTGTCCGCTTCAAGCGGGCAACAACAGTGGGCAGTTACACTGTCCAGGTACGACCTAATAGAATTGAAAGTGCTAATTTAGCAAAGTAATTACGAACAAATAATTCTGTAAAATAGAATTAATTTTAGAAAACATTCACATGCCATAAGAAATGACTCATAGCCTAATTGGACCCAACTTTAGTAATTTCTTACTTTATTAATTAGGTTATGTGAATCTGTTTTCCAGAATTAATGCAACATTTGTATTGTATTGTATTGTATTGTATGCAACTTTGTAACAGTAGGTGGAGTGGGTGGGGTGTAACATGGACATAATTTCTCCTTGAATTTCTGCACAAATCCAATTATAAACCAGCAACAATTGCTTTAAATTTTCACACAGAAACTTATGCTCTACAACTACTTATGTTACCTCAGAAGGGGTTCATGCATGATAGTGATTTCACCCCTGTTGCTCATTTCTAATTAATTAATCTTACAGTGTCACCACACCCCCCAGTCTCCCTCCTGTAGGTTATTTGATGGAAAATATTCAACTTTTAAGGTTTACCAAATGAAAATGTGCCTACAGGAAGTGATCAAGCTGTGTTTCATTGTATTCAGATGGTTAGTATCAGGCGTGTACATGGGCCAAAAAACCCAGCTGAGATGACCTACTACGTCCAGCAAAACGGGACCCCACTGCTTGGCACATCTGCAGCCAAGCTTCTGAACACAGTGGACTCGCAGACCATGGCGCTCACGCTGGGATACTTTGTCCAACTGCAGGCTGAAGGTCAAAATTACTTTCTCTTTCTTCTCTACTTACTAGAATTATATACATTTTTGACCCACTTCGTTTTGTGTCTTAAACTACTATGTACTTAATTTAAATTAATCATCTAATACCATGCACAATTGTGTACATACCTGTATTTTTTACGTTGTACTTATATTTAGAAATACTGAAAAAAAATCAGAATTTATATCTGTAATAATTGATGTAGTTACATCACTTAAATTTCACTGTCTACAGTACCCCTACATCTTAACCAACCCTTAAGCCTAACCAAACCACCAAACCTGTCGATAACCTTAACTGTACACCACTTAAATAGCACTTCAACAAGTGATTTGCAATTCAAAATGAACAATAGGTAGCAGTTATTTATTTATTTATTTTGCATACTGTAAGTAAAATAAAGTACATGTAGTTAAAGACACCTATTATAAAGTGGGACCAAAATTTTACTTACAGGAATGTTACTGTATGCAGAATTACTTAATTTACAAAAGATTCACTTACAAAAATATAGATATGTAACTAAGGATACTTTTTTCTCCAACTGAGACATGCAAAAATGTTATCAAATTATTTGTTGTGGTGATCAGCATTATGATACATATTGTATACTGTTGGCAAAGCTTAATTTAAATCAGAACATTTCATGTGCCTCTATTACACTATTATTGGCTTATGACTCTGTTCAAATACTACATCTTTGGTTTCACTTTGTTTTGATGTTTGCTTTAACACATTCTGTTGACTATAAGTAATGTTGCACCTACATACAGTATTTACTAACTCTCACTAGCGTGTTAGTAAAATATTAGTAGAGTGGTAGGGTTAAGGTTACATTAAGTTTTAAGATTAAGGCTTAATAGTCAGTAGAATGTCTGTTGGGAGACCATCACAATAAAGAGTTAGATATTAAGCAGACAGTCTACTAACACTCTAATGAGAGTTAGTTGACATGTAGGTGCAGGGGCGCCGTAAATGGGGGGAAGGTTAGGATGATTGTAAGGGCCCGACGATGGAGCGCAATTTCTACCAAGGGGAACGCGATCGCGATTTGTACCGAGGGGAACCCCCGGGATGCGATTTACCGAGGGGAAGGCGATCTGTACGGTGGGGGAAGACTGATTAAATGTAAAATTGCTTAAAACAGATAAATGATGATAAATATTCTTGCTTTTATTAAACATCAATTACATTGTTAATGTTAAAAAAATCTAATAAAATAATGATTGTGATATTTATTTAACCTAGATTATAAAAAGTCACTTACAAAATTATTGGGTAACATTTTATTTTGATGGTCCCTTTTGAGCATTCTGTTGACTTTAAGTAACTTTGCACCTACATGTCAACTAACTCTCATTAGAGTAGACTGTCTGCTTAATATCCGCTAACTCTTTATTGTGATGGTGTCCCAACAGACATTCTACTGACTATAAGTAACTTTGCAAGTACATGTCAACTTATTCTAACCCTAACCCTACCAGTCTACTAATACACTACTAACACTCTAGTGAGAGTTAATAGATATGTAGGTGCAATGTTACTTATAGTCAACAGAATGTGTTAAAGGGACCATCAAAATAAAGTGAAACCAATTATTGTTGTACAAACAAAATATTTTTGTCAAAATATTTAAGCAACACAATTTGCATGATAGTTTAATATGTAAAAGATTAACAGTGTTTCCCACCATGCAGCTGTAGTGAAGAATCCACCCAACAACCTGTGGATCATCGCTGCAGTGCTAGCACCCATCGGCGTGGTGACCCTCATCATCATCATCATCACCACGGTGCTGTGTCATAAAAACAAGAGTGATTTCAAAAGCGATCCCATTGGAAACTTCAACCCTCGAGTCAAGGTACGGCAGTGACTGGATAAACATCCTGCTTGACCATTTCCCATAAGGCACCGCTTTGCTCGTTAACTCTCTCATTATAACTCATGCTATTTTGTACACTCAGCATATTTTACAGTGGCTTCATCAACAGTTTTTCTCAAACTCTTACATGCTTTGCTTGCTTTGCCTCTGGGAATACATCCCGAGAGAGTGTATGAGAGCGAGATAGAAATGATTGATGATCTTCATGCTGTTTTCTCTCATTTAGACTGCTTACTGGAGAGACGTGGGTTATTACCCTCAGGTAGTTATTCAGCTCTTCAATCATCTCACCTGCTGCTCTGGACTCCTGATGTGCACACAGTGTTAAGGATGATGTGTAGAGTAGACAGGTCTCAGGGACAAAGTACTAATGATCGTGCACAATTAAAGGGTTAGTTCACCCAAAACAGTCAAATTATTTCGTCATTGACTCACCTGTGTGTCATTCCAAACATGTATGTCTATATTTATTTTGTGGAACATAAAAGGAGATGTTCAGTGAAGTGTGCTGGCTGCTTTTTCCATACAATGAAAGAGAATGGAGACAGGAATGTAGAGTTTCAAAACGAACACTTCATGCTTTCATTGTATGGTAAAGAGCAGCCTTGACATTCTACAAAACATTTAGAAATTCGTACAGATTCTGAATGACATGATATGATATGATATTTACTGAATTGAACAAAATTTTGTGTGAACTATTCCTATGAACATTGTTATGTCAATAGTATTTTTTTTCTAGATTAGGACCTGATTGTATATGTGTGTGTATTTGTGTGTGTTCCTTTGCGTGCTTGTATGCCTAAACAAGCTGAATATTTTAGGAATAAGGTCAGAATTTCTCTGATGATTTAGTTGGAAGTAGGCTAGCGGGACTGTGGAAGGGACAGAAACCTCTTTGTTATAAAAATGCATTTAATACATCAATTGTGTAAAATCATAAAACATCTATCCTCCTCTCTAAAAGAAATGCAGACAGCAGCACTTATTTAAAAATGTCAAATATGTCTTATTTATTAGGTATAATGATCTGACCTGCTTTTTCCCCATATACACCCTCTGGCCTAGTTTATCATTTGCTATGACTGACAAACTACTGCCTGAATTTTGCTTGACCATTATAGAATGCCTCCTTGCCTTCAGTTATACAGTAACTGAGGATTTGCTATTTGCAAAACATGTGCAGTGTATTATAATTATTATTAGAATATATTTGCAGGGCTGCACAGCCATTCTTCACATTAGTTTTCCGGACAGCAGTGCCAGGCCATTGGTTTCAGGATGGCTTACAGTTATGGGTTAAGATCAAAGCCAGTGACAGCAGTGGTTATTGGACACTTTTTGAACCAACACCTTGTCATGGCGTTTTTTTATGTTGAAATAAATATATCTTTATTGATTTGATATTCTAAAACGAACTTAACCGAGATATTACTTGTTTTGTCTATGGCCATCCACCTATTTTGTTCCGGTTTTTTTTTTCTTCAGTGGATTATCCAAATAGTCTATTTTCAGTGAATTTATGTTTCTGTTATTATACATTATTTGACAAATAGATTTTTTTTAATCATCTCCAACTAGTTGTAAAATTAAGAGATGTAATTGTTTAGAATTTGTGACATTTAAGTGTATTAAAAAATATAGACCTTTATATTTTTTCTGTATTTAGATTCTCAGCACATAACTTTAGCAAGGGTAAAATAGTTCTGAGAGCAAAATAAGCTTCAATGACATTAACAGAAAACATCTAGTCAAGTGGCAAACAAGTAAACACTTACTACACATGTAACTTCCCCTGTAAACTATCAACCCCAGAGTGCTGTCCTGGCATTGCTGTCCAGAAGCTGCTGAGACTCAATACAACTTTGGCTGGATAATGTCACAAGAGAATACATTACATTTTGCAGATACTTTGCAGATACATACGATACATTTTGCAGGACTGCTTTGCAACAGAACATAGTAGCATTGTTGCCATATTGTAAAATAACTAGTCTAGAAATGCTGTTGTATATTAGATGATATTTATATATGGCATGACCCCAAAAATGAAAAATCAGAGTCTAAATTAAGGATTAAGAGTGTTAATTTATTCCTGTCAGTCATATCTTAAGGATTTAAATAGCTCATTATCTCATTCATGTGACTTAATTTCTAATTTGTATATTTAAATAAATTCATTAATATCCACTAAATTCCCCCCAGACTACTTAATTAATCAGAATTTGAGTAAAGTCTCATCTTCAAGGCCCTCCATTGCTAAATCTGTTTACCTTCATTAGATCTGAGGATTATATTAACATCTGAACTCTTGAACTTTCCTTGGTCTAATCCAATGCAGTCAGATTGTTCCAGTTATATAAATGAGTTCTTTATTCAAATGAAATTGAATACTTTTGATGGTATCACATAAACCCTATTTTTAGCGATGCATTTTAGCGATGCATTTATTGAACCATTAATGTTCACAAGATGCTAACAAATTTTATTTTAATAGAGCAGTCATGTTTTTGTCAACACATACTGTATACTTTTTTTTTGAATATATGCCTGAAATATATAGTCAAAACATTTGTCCAAAGGAATGCACAACCAGATAATTGTTTTGGTAGTAAAACAAAACAAAACAAAACCCATTTATTTAAATATTTTTGACCAGTTAATTTAGATGTTACCATTTTACAGCGTGGTGTATATAAAAATAACCTTTGTGTCTGTAATCAAATATGTGAATGTTTGCTCATTGCTTAGCATGTTCAGGGGTTTGACTATGCCAAGCAGCACCTGGGTCAGCAGGGTGGTGATGAGGAGACCCTCCCGGTTATCCAGGAGACTATGGTTCTGCCCCACCCCATTCGAGATGCCCCTCTGTCCCTAGATAAACCTGCACGCCAAGATGGATCCACTTCCAAGAAAAGCCTGAACAGTGAGATAAGGAAAAGGTATGTGGGAAGAAACCTGACACTTATGGCATGCTGTAAATACTCAGTATTCATGTCACAGCCCTAACTGTAATGCTGTCATTTGCTGTTATTTGGCACAGGCCCACAAAACTACTTGTCATGGAAGACATAAGCTAGAGTAGATGCTATACAGTGTTCAAGAGAGGGTGAGATTACATTTACATTTAGTCGTTTTGCAGACGCTTTGGGGAATACATAAAGCGATTTAGCGACTTACAATTGGGGAATACATAAAGCGATTCTTCTTAAAGAGGCAAACAGACACAGGAAGTGCTTGTAATACCAAGTTTCAGGCATTTGTTCAATTAATTACAATGGAGATAATGGATATAGTTGGATATAGACTTGTTTGGTAATTGCTTTTAAAATAAAATCAGTGCTCAGGATGTCAGTATGATCTTAACACTGTTAATGAGATCACTGGCCTCTTAAAAAAAATTGTCTGATAGTTAAGGTGACTGACTTTTAATGAATTTCATATGGTCGGATGAGCATACTATAGCTTTCAGTTAGTTTCATTTAGAAGTGTGATATAAATGGATCTTGCTTCAGGCAAAGTGTTCTCAGAGCAGACACTTTGACTTAATAAGTGGATATGTTCTTGATTTAAACCATTTATCTCTGAAAAAGTTGAGATATAATTTCTGGAGAAATGCATTTTTCATTTTCCTGCCTCTGTTCACTGAGGTTCAGCTGAATGATATGTAAATCACAATCTACACTATTGATCAAAAGTTTGGATAATATTTGGATAATATATAATAAGATTTTTTTTTAAAGAAGTCGTTTATGCTCACCAAGGGTGCATAGAACTGTTTAAATTGCAGACGCTTTGGGGAATACATAAAGCGATTTAGCGACTTACAATTGGGGAATACATAAAGCGATTCTTCTTAAAGAGGCAAACAGACACAGGAAGTGCTTGTAATACCAAGTTTCAGGCATTTGTTCAATTAATTACAATGGAGATAATGGATATAGTTGGATATAGACTTGTTTGGTAATTGCTTTTAAAATAAAATCAGTGCTCAGGATGTCAGTATGATCTTAACACTGTTAATGAGATCACTGGCCTCTTAAAAAAAATTGTCTGATAGTTAAGGTGACTGACTTTTAATGAATTTCATATGGTCGGATGAGCATACTATAGCTTTCAGTTAGTTTCATTTAGAAGTGTGATATAAATGGATCTTGCTTCAGGCAAAGTGTTCTCAGAGCAGACACTTTGACTTAATAAGTGGATATGTTCTTGATTTAAACCATTTATCTCTGAAAAAGTTGAGATATAATTTCTGGAGAAATGCATTTTTCATTTTCCTGCCTCTGTTCACTGAGGTTCAGCTGAATGATATGTAAATCACAATCTACACTATTGATCAAAAGTTTGGATAATATTTGGATAATATATAATAAGATTTTTTTTTCTTATTCTTATTAATATATAATAAGTCGTTTATGCTCACCAAGGGTGCATAGAACTGTTTAAAAGAACAGTTTTCGATTTGATTATATTCTAAATGTAATTTATTCATATGATGCAAATGTGAATTTTCAGCAGCCATTACTCCAATTTTCAGTGTCACTTGATCCTTCAGAAATAATTCTAATATGCAAATTTGGTGTTTAGGAAATATGTGTTCCCTATCGATACTTCACTCGTACTGCGTCTGTTTAAGACGCTTGGGGAAAACTCATTTTTCTCCGATGACTGAAGCCTTTCAATAATGCAGTGTAACTGCACGGCCATTGGTTCGTGCAGTGAATAAAAAAAGGAACCAATTTACCTATGGCGGTAAAGCCCGCCAAAGCCCGCCAGAATGGGCGGGGTCCTCTGGCTATATAAGTGGCACATCGCCATAGGATCCTCAGATTATTCTCCTTCGGCGACGACTACTAGATCTTCGCTCTACGAGACTACGAAGCCTTCGCCGTGATCAAGCTTCACAGCGGATTGAGAGACCCCTTCCTGCTCGGCCATTCTCTCCGCTTCACGCCGCCATGCACTGCAGCAGTGACGGTCTCCAGTTCCCTGCCGCTATCCGGCGATATAAAAGAACAAATTTCAAAGAGCAAATTTTCGGCGTTGTTTCAAATGCCGCGCCGTTACTGTCGTTCGTGCAGGGCCCCCCTGCACGCCGTTGATGGTCACGGTGAGTGTGTTTCATGCTTGGGTGCCGCCCACGCTGAAGCAGCACTCATTGAGATGGAATGTTCTCATTGTGAGGATATGAGTCTCGCCTCTCTGCGTTCGCAGAAATCTTTCTTTTCAGAGAGCGACTCCGCAACCTCGCTCCCTCCCGCTTTCTTCCTCCCAGGCAGGCTTTGGCGGGCTTTACCGCCATAGGCTCATGCAGCTCCGCTGCCGAGCCATTGGTTAATTTTTTTTATTCATTGCACGAACCAATGGCCATGCAGTTACACTGCGTTATTGAAAGGCTTCAGTCATCGGAGAAAAAGAGTTTTCCCCAAGCGTCTTAAAGTACTCGTTCCGTATCTCAGGGAACCGAGGTTACGTTAGTAACCGAGTACGTTATTATCAACTAATTAAGTTTTTGCTTATTAATATATTTGTTGGAACCGTTATACATTTATACTACCATTCAAACGTTTGGGGTAATATTATATTTTCACAATATGATGTTTTTACAGTATTTTGATAAAATAATTTCAGTTTTGGTTTGTATAAGAGACTTGGCAAATGGTAGCAACACTTAGCTAAGTGCTAAAGCATGCTATTAATGCAGTGAAAAAGGAATTTACTGTAACTCAGGAATGCAGTGTCCAATCTGCCCGAAACTTAACATGGTTGATGATAGTCCTGGCCCTATCATCAAACACATCTACATGCAAATATTCAGTTACAGTCATAGCGCCACCTACTGTAAAACTACACAGTAAATTATGCCATTGTGTGCTAAACATGTTAGAAACATGCTCAAAGATGCTAGCAACACTTGGCTAAGTGCTAAAGCATGCTATTAACTCCATCAAACATGAAGTTGTTGTAACTCATGCATACAATGTCCAATCTGCCTCAAACTTCACATGTTTGATTAGAGTCCTGGCCTGAACACATCTAAAGGCCAATATTCAGTTATAAGTATAGCGCCACCTACTGGCAACAGGAAATTACTTTTTTTACACTAACTTAAACATGCAATGTCCGATCTGCACCAAACATCACATGTTTGGTAAGAATACTGGCCTGAAGACATCTACACGTCAATGTTTATTTATGATCATAGCGCCACCTGTTGGCAACAGGATATGTCATGCTTTACACTAACTCAAACATACCATGTTCAATCTGCACCAGACTTCACATGTTTGATAAAGATCCTGGCCTGAATACATCTACATGCCAACATTGAGTTATAATTATAGCGCCACCAGCTGGCAGCAGGACGTTTGGCACATATAAATGACTTTGACATATTCCTCCTATATTTACCACTTTAAATGCATATTGCCCACCATTTGCTGTTTTCCGAAAGCCACCGGATGGCGGTGAGCCCGGGTGCTGGGTGTATATATATATATATATATATATATGTGTATAATAAATAACAAAGAGGGAATCTGAGAGCAATAATAGCATACAATATATTCAAAAATGCATGTATCTTTTTTTCTATCTCTATAGCATTTCCATAATATGTTTTGTACAATATGTAATTGTATGTGCTTTATTGTAGTACTAAAATATCAAAACTAAATGTATTAGATATTAAGAATGTCTGAATGAACTTATAAAATCTTCACAATCAAGACCAATCAATACTCTAGTTTGAGCACCACAGTGCTTTGGTAAAAGTATATGTATCTGTTTGACTGTGTGTCCTTGCATTTATATGTACTGTATGTGTAAGAGATGAGGATGCAGACAAAGAAAATGACATAACCATCCTCTCATTTCACACATGCACCGACTCACCGCTGCTCCTTGTTGCTATGGTTACTTGGAGTAGGTTGCCGAGTGAGGATGGTTCCGTCATCAGCAGCGAATCAGTGAAAGAGGTCTCAGGAAAGGGCTTGAGTGTGCAAAAAGCCACAGCACAGCAGAAACTCACGAAGGAAGAGACGAGGAAGAGTAATGGTGAGAAATGCCTCCACAGTTTCAGCACTTTCGCACTTGTGCCGGCAGGCCACAAGACATCCATGAAATGAAAGCTCTTTTTCCAAAATGTCCTATTCTCATAAAGAAAATACAATCACTCTTTTCCAAAAGCCTAATGAGCTGCCTCCATAAACATTTGAAGGGAGTTGTGCTCTTGACAAATTAAGGTAGGATTCCAAAATGTAGGAATAATTGTGCTAACTCTCCAAAAATACTCAAAATTAATTAATTAATTAATTAATTTTATTAATTGTATTTATTTATTCATTTATTGGGGGGCATCTACAATGTCCACTGTAGAGCGTGTAGTCCCACAATGCATTGCACCAAGCTCTTTGGAAATAATAAATCCTTGATGGTGGGCAAAGTGAACAAATGTTGATTTAAAAATATACACTTTTCCAATGTAAATCTGGTGAAAAATGGAAATGCAGTACGCCCTAATTCAGATTAATAGGGACAAAAATCTGTTTGCCCCACTTGTTTTTACATTACCTTACATAAACCTTATGGAACAATCCATCCACATCAACAACGTGTGTATATCAGTCTGCATCAGTTCAGCAACAAATAAATCACATTGTGAACACATCTGTTCATCTTTAACAGGTGCAGGGGGATGTGTGGAGCAGTGTACCAAATTAGTTGGAGTATAAATCTTTTAGTTTAAACATGCTCATATGTATAGCCTGCAAGTCTTTCTGTTGTGTTTATTTTGAGAATCGACATGGCTTTCTTTTCTTCTCCTGATTTTCTCCTCAGCTCGCAGCATTCTAAATCAACATTCAAACACATTAAATGCAACAAAGTAATTTTAAGATAACGTGTGTGTACTTGGAGCCTGCCAATCAACATTAGAGCACCACCCTCAGGCTAAATTACGCAAACACACTAGGCATTCCCAAAAGCTATATGTGCAGCTTACAAGTGGTTAATCATAATTATGTATTAATTATATAGCTTAAGCGGACCCACTTTATATGAAGTGTCTTAAACTACTATGCACTGACATTTAAATAAATCATTTGATAAAATGAACTTATTGTGTGCGTACGTGTTTTTACATTGGGCACACATTCTAAAATACCTGCAAGTAATTACATCTGCAGTTAGTTTCTGTGATTACATAATCACACTACATTTACTCTTTAACCCACCCTTAAACTAACCAAACCATTAAACCTGTCCCTAACTTTAATCTTATTGCACCTCAATAACAGTAAAATGCTTTGCAGTACAACATGAACACAATAAGTACATTGTACCAAACAAACAGCAAGTATAGTAGTGAAAGACACCTAATATAAAGTGGGACCGTAATCTAGCTCTGTGACCCAGAATATGCTCTACCTAAATTTATAGTCAGGAGCCGCTTCTAATTATATGCATTGTTTTAGCATAACTTAGCAATTTAACAAAACACACACAAGTGATATTTACTTTTACACATTAAATCAAATATTTATTGTCGGCGAACTCTGCAAACTCTTTACTGACACTGTTAATTTCATATCAAATTACGACCAGAAGTATAATGTACAAAATTGCTAAAATAACATTGTCAATAACATATTGACTGGCATCTTCTATGTGTTTCCTTACGGAGTCAGTTATGTTACCAGTTGTTCCTTTCTTACACTGAGGGACAATATAAAATGTATTCACGGTATTCAAAATATATAAGAAGTATAATAAGTCCCCACTAGCTTTTAAGTCAGTGTGAGTTTGGGTGCAATGTGAGGTTGTATGGTGTCTTCCTGCATTGAAAATGAGTTTTTAACTAAGGCCCTTTTTACCAGATGACCATTCTCAGAAGGAAAATCATGAATATGATTATGAATATGAATGAAACCCTCTCTTCTGACATAATCCGTTCTGTCACTGTGGCTACCAGCATCGCTGAGGAGCAACAGGGTCATACGCACATTTTTGCAGACACATGCATCCCAAAAGGCATACTGACAGACGGAAATAAAGGCACACCCATTGAAACCTAACTTAAATATTTTATAACCTTGTGCTTGGCAGAGCTCATACTGGTCTGGATAACAGACTTGCCAATATACAACCCACAACACCACATACACATGTAAATAAGCACGTCCCTCACAATAACAAGTCTGTCTCGGGTTACTTGACTGTAACCCTGTTCCCTGAAAAAGCGGGAACGAGATGCTGTGTTTCAATAACGCTAATGAGAACATTCTTTGTTCAACTGGTTGTGAAGCATGTGTGTCAAACACGCCAAGAATTGGCTTAAATAACCTTGGCAGGTGACGTCATTTGATTACGTGCACCTGAGGGTTATAAATAGACGTGAAACAGACACATCTTCAGGTTACACCTTTGTCTGAAGAGATGTCCAGGCACGCCTACAGTGCGGCATTGAGGCGCAGCATCTCGTTCCCACTTTTTCAGGGAACAGGGTTACAGTCAAGTAACCCGAGACATTCCCTATCAAAAGCTACTCTCGATGCTGCATTTCAGTAACGCTAATTGGAATGAGAATACCAACGCCGCCGCACTGGAAGTGTCTGGACCCCCCAAGGTTGTGTAGTCTGTGTTTACAAACATTGAAGAGGTCTCAGACATGACTCTGGGATGTTGACTCAAGGACATGCAAGCCCGGAGTAGCATGGACATCCAAACTATCGAAGCTGACAAATGTGTGCAGAGAGGACCAGCCTGCCGCACCTCACGCTTGCTGCAAGGGGACAACTCTTGTTAGAGCCTTAGTATAGGATGCAACCCACCTGGTTGAATGGGCCCTAACTCCTAGAGGTGAAGCTTGACCGTGTGCCTCGTAGGCTAGGGCAATAGCGTCTCTCACCCAATGGCATAGCATATGAAAAGCTGCTCTGACTTAAGCCACTGGCTAGTGCGGTGGATGTAAATCTGAAGAGCATGTCCTGGACACAATAAGTGAAGTCCTTCCTGCTCCAGTGTCATGAATGGCGGAGGGCAAAAGGCTTTAACAACGATCAGATGCACGGTCTCCTCTGGGGATTGGCCCTTAGATGAAATCCCCTGGCTCTGAGCCACAACCGCAATGGTCTCATGTCCAGGATGCAGGATGCCCAAAGGTTTCCCATAGATGCAGACCTAGACCTAGCACTTTCCGAAAGTAATGTACATTAACTTTCTGGCCTAGCCTGAAATACTTCAGGGTGTTTAGAATGGATTCGACATATGCAGGATACAGCTGTGCCCGCATTGCGATCGAATCCCATACAACCCCTAAATGCATTGTCCCTAGGGGCAAAAAAGAAAACGCTTTCCTTGGCATTGAGTCTCAACCCCAGAGACTTTAGATGAGCAAGGACAACATGTGACAACATGCGTCCCAATGTTGAAGCGCAAACTCTTTTGACTGGGCTAAATCAGCCAATCGCTGATGCAAATGCTGCATCCATTTATTTTGTTTATGTGCGGGGTGACAAGGCTTGGCCGGATGGAAGCACACAATACTGGTAAGCTTTGCCCACGAAAGTGAACCACAGGAACTCCCTGCATTGTGGCAAAATTTCTAGATGAAAGTATGCGTCAATTCTCACCAACCAATACCCTGATTAGATCTGAAAGAACAATCATTGATTGCCAGCATTTAGAAAGCGGTTCAGTCCACGAGGATCTAAAATTGGACGCAACCCCCCGGCATTTCTGGGAACCAGAAAATATTGGCTGTAGCAGCCTGACTCTCTGTCTGGGGAGGGAAGATGTTCTACGACCTCCTTGTCCAGCAGAATTTGCAGTTCCTGTGTCATCAAATATGCTTGTTTCGGTTTCACGGTAGTGGAGACCACGCTGTTGAAACGTGGAGGACAATACACAAACCGTATCCTGTAGCCCTTTCTACAGTCCTTACAACCCAAGAAGAGATTATTTGGCAGTAGCTTGCACACTGCCAACTTCTCTGAAAGGGACACTAATTGTGACACTTCGTTTTTCTGGGGGGAATGTTAAATGTTTGGTGTCCTGAAACATGGCAGGCACAACCGAACATGTAACATTTATCTGGAGACCGCTGCTCCCCGAAACACCGGTGGTGGCGGAGGTTGTACAGCGATCCCCTAAGGGTGCCAGGAAGAAGCCCCTACTCTTCTGTTGGAATTTTCCGTGGCCCTCTCCGAGGGGACACAGCCTTTGTCCTGGACACAGCCTCAGGACCTCTCTTTGGTCGTTATGACCGTCCTTATGTCCGGCTTCATCTCTGGCTGTTAAGTGCTAAGAGCTTCTCCCCAGTCTTTACGAGGGGCGCACAACTCGCCACACTTACTCTTTGAGCCTCTTGCCTCAGAGGACCTGGACCGGGTCGGGACTGAATGGCCGACAGCCCTGACACTTGAGCACAGTGAGGGAGAAACTTGTTGGAAGCCTCCTCCCGGCGCTCAGATCTTTAAGAAGATCAGCCTGATATGCCTGCAGAACCCCCATGGTGTGCAGGGCAGCAACAGTCTGACCCACTGCATGAAACGCTTTCCCTCCAAGTGTAGATGTTGTTCCACATGGCTTGGTAGGGAGCGTTGGCTCTTTTATTTTTTATATATTTTTTAAGAGCGATGATGCTCCTCTAGGGGAGAGATAGCCCGCTAGCATCTCTTTCGCCTAGTGCATCATAATGTATCCGTGTGCTTTTGAATCCACGATAGTCAAAGAAATAGTCGACAGCTGCAGTGTTCTCTGCCCGATCCGAAGAAGTGCCTGCTTCGGAGGCGGGTGTGAGAACCTTACGATCTGGCGAGAACACGAGAGAGAGGGGAACACCTGCTTCTTAATCATCAGCCAGATCAAAGCGCGAGCTTAATGAGCGCGCAGCGACTCGTTCCTCGTGAGAGAAAACGAGCCTAATGCAAAGCACGTGGATAGGAAGTGAACCGCGGTGCTCAGATCTGCCGCCCTGGAACGTGAGAGCAGCATGCTTTTCTCCCAAACACTCCAAACAATACTCATGCGAGTTCTCTTCAGAGATCGGCCATGAAGAGCGAGGCACACATCTCTTACAGATTCACTCGACAAGAATAGAAAGTTGTTTAAACTTTCACTTTCAACGTGCTTTCTTTTGAATGATACTGCTTTCAGCAGCGTGACACACACACACACACTCCCTCACACACACACACGCACACACACACACACACACACACACACACAGACAATGCAGTCTCTGAAGACAAAGAAACCGGAAGATGTGTCTGTTTCACGTCTATTTATAACTCTCAGGTGCACGTAATCAAATGACGTCACCTGCCGAGGTTATTTAAGCCATTTCTTGGCGTGTTTGACGGCTGATGGTTCATCATTTGCTGACCCTAAAAAAAAAAACAATGTACATATTTTTAATTTTTGGGTGACATTAAATAACCTAAATTATTGTTGAGGTAAATGTACTCGGTTACTATCGTAACCTCGGTTCCCTGAGATACGGAACGAGTTACTGCGTCTTGTCTTAAGATGCTATGGGAAAAAGCCTTTTTTCTCCTGAACTGAAGCCTTTTTTCAATCACGCAGTGAAACTGCACAGCCATTGGTTCATGCAGTGTATTAAAAAGGAACCAATGGCTCGGCAGCGGAGCTGCACGTGCCTATGGCGAAGAAGCCCGCCAAAGCCCGCCAGAATGGTGCGGGGCATCTGGCTATATAAGCGGGCGATCGCCACAGGATTCTCAGGTTACTTAGACTGAAGCGACGACTGAGTCGTGCAGCTACATAGCACGGCTAGCAACACAGTACTCATTCCATATCTCAGGGAACCGAGGTTACGATAGTAACCGAGTACGTTCCCTTTCGATACTACACTCGTACTGCATCTTGTCTTAAGACGCTATGGGAACATAGTACAATCACGCCGTGCTAATGTAGTGAAACGACTAAAAGTATCAAACTTCCATAAGCAACCAATGCCCATAGAGAAGTTAATAACAACCTAAGGCTAAGACGGGCTGAACTTTCTGAGGTCGGTGTGACCTGCCTGGTTAATCGTTCCAGAGTACTCATGTAACTTCAACACCCAGAGGTCGAGAGTTAACAGGTGAACTAATGCCAGAGAGCTTGAGCGTGATACGGCCAAGGGTTCTCTGCCAGAGTTGTTTACGCAGCACGTGTCTCTTCAAGCGGAAAGGACCCTGGCCTGCAAGGCCGGGACTTCCAGGTTATAAAACCTTGCGAATGTGGACGGCGAGGCCCAGCCGGCCACTTCACTAATATCCGCGATGGACACACCACTGGACCATGCCATACCTTTGGTGCGGTTACCGAAGCTGACAAAGAGCTGTTCCAACCGCCTATAAGGGGCAGAACGCTCAATGTAGATTCTCAGAGCTCTGACGGGGCAGAACAGAGATAACTCTCTGTCCTCTTCAGAGGGAGGAAACGCGGAGAGCATAATGACCAGTGCTCTGAATGGAGTGGAGAGCACCTTAGGTACATAACCGTGCCTTGGTTTCAGGACGACTTTAGAGTCGTTAGGCCCGAATTCCAGGCAGGCAGGCTGACGGAGAGCGCCTGCAGGTCCCTTATTCGCTTTACTGATTGATGCCAGTGCCAGAAGCAGAGCAGTCTTCAGCAACAGCGACCGAATGTTGGCAGACTGTAGCGGCTCGAAAGCAGGGCCCTTCAGAGCCCTCAGCACAGTGGGCAGATCCCATGAAGGGACGGTAGGGGGCCGAGGCGGATTCAGCCTCCTGGCACCCCTTAAGAAGAGGATAACCGTGCTGTTTCTGCCCACCGATTGGCCCGCAATAGGGGCATGAGAAGCCGCTATAGCCGCCACATAGACTTTGAGCGCAGATGGGGAGCATCCCTTATCCAGCAGCTCTTGCAGAAATTACAAAACCTCTGTCAAATTGGAAGTATGAGGGTCTTTGCTGCGGTTTAGACACCAAGCTGAGAAAAAAAGACCACTTTAAGGCGTAGAGGCGTCTCGTAGACGGGGCTCTAGCCTCTGAAATTGTGTTTAAGGCTCGCTCTGGGAGGCTCGAAGGCTCCCGTCGAGCATCCAGAGCTGCAGGCCCCACTCAGCGGAACGGGCCAAAGGGCCGCTACCAACAGCTGAGTTAGCTCTGATAGCCACAGCTGGTTAATCCAAAGGGGGGCCATCAGGAGAACCTTGTGTTTTTGTTCCCTTGCTCGCCTGATTACCTGTGGGATCGGGGCGATCGGGTGAAAGCATAAAGAAAGAGGTTGGGCCAATCGTGGGTCGACGCGTCCCTGGTCTTTGAGAAATAGATTGGGTGGTGAGAGTTGTCTTTTGAGGAGAAGAGGTCTACCTCGGCCTCGCCGAAGATCTCCCAGATCCTCTGAACCGTCTGCGGATGGAGCGTCCACTCCCCTGAGGGGACATTGCTCCTTGATAACATGTCCGCTCCTTGGTTCAATTTGCCCGGTATGTGCACTGCTCTCAGCGAGGGCAGGTTGAGTTGAGCCCATTCCAGGAGGCGCTCTACCAGAGTGAAGAGACGCTTCGAGGAGAGGCCTCCCTGGCGATTTATGTAGGACACCAAAGACATGTTGTCCAATCGGATTAGCACATGGTGCCCCTTTAGGACTGGCAGGAAGAACTGACAGGCTCGACATACTGCTAGCATTTCCAGGCAGTTGATGTGGAAGCCTTTTTCCGCCTTCGACCAGTGGCCGAAAGTCGGTATGCCCTCGCACAGCATCCCCCAACCTGAGTTGGAGGCGTCTGTCGTGTCAACTGTCCTTCTGCAAACCATCCCTATGGCCACGCCCTGTTCCTTCCAGAGAGAGTTCTTCCAGGGGGCCAGGGCTATTACACAGGCCTGACTCACCCTGATCTGCAGGCGTCCGTGACGCCACGCATG
>NW_015557060.1:97708-99958 GCF_001515605.1 Sinocyclocheilus anshuiensis | reverse complement strand
CAGCGCTGAAGGGGGCGCATACGAAGCAGACCCAACTGTAGCGCTGGCGATGCCGCTGCAATGAGGCCCAGCATCCTCTGAAACGCTTTGAGAGGGCAAGTGGTACCAATTTTGAAGGAGGTCGCCAGCCTCCGTATTGCCAGAGCCCGTTCCAGTGCGACTACAGCTCTCATTTGGGATGAGTCGAAATTGTTCCCAGGAATGATATTCGCTAGCTGGGGAACAACGTGCTCTTGGCAAAGTTGACCCTGAGTCCCAGGCACTCCAGATGGCTGAGGAGGAGGGTCCTGTGTGATATTAATTCTGCCTCTGACTGGGCCAGAACAAGCCAGTCTTCAAGGTAGTTGAGAATGCGGATTCCCATCTGTCTCATCTGTCCATGCACTTTGTAAAAGTGTGGGGGGCCAGGGACAGCCCGAAGGGAAGGACCGTATATTGATAAGCCACTCCCTCGAATGCGCCTGTGACGGGGGGCTATCTGGATGTGAAAGTATGCATCCTTCAGGTCCAGAGAAAAGAACCAGTCTCCTGAGAAAATTTGCACAAGGATCTGTTTCAGTGTAGTCATCCTGAACGACCTTTTCATGAGGGCGTGATTCAGGTGTCTGAGATCTTTTTTTGGGGACGAGGACGTAATGGCTGTAGAAGCCTGACTCGCTCTGGGCTGGAGGAACCTTTTCTACAGCTCCTTTTGCCAGCAGATTCATCACCTCTGAGCGCAGGACGTGAGCGTCCTCGCTTTACACTAAGGTGGGGACCACGCCGCTGAAGCGCGGGAGTCTTCGAGCGAATTGAAGTGAATATCCTCGTTTTATTATCCCCATAACCCATCTCAACACTCCGGGGATGGCCTGCCAGGCCTCGGCCCGCATGGCGAGGGGTTGAATTAACTCGAGTGACTGGCTGCACGGGGGCAGAACACTTGTGAGTAATGGAAGAGGAAGTTTGCTTTTTGCTCTTTTTGAAAATGTTTGTGTTTTATTTTTCCCGCTATGACAGCGGCTGAATGCTTGGGCGCATGAACGTACCCGTTGTTTGCACAAAACACAATTACCTCTGCACCCGGAGTTGAACGGGGTGTCAAGAGGTCTAAGAGAGGCTGCTTGAGGGGCGGTCCAGACGTAGCGAGATCTGGCCCCGTCCTCTTCCTGTTTCGTAGATCAGGATGAAGCCTGAGGCGCCGGGTCCAACGCAATCTTGGGTCGGGGTCCCTGGCGCTTAGGAAGAGGGTAGCGTTTGGCCGAGCGAGAGCGTCCCCGCATTTGCTGCACCTTAGCGGGCTGAACAGCGGGTGCGGCAGATTCTGGCTTCGCAGGCTGCTGAGTTGGCGCAGACTTAGGGCGAGCAGAGGCAGCAGCAGAGCTGGAGCTTTTAGGCAGGAAATGTCGCATAGCCTGGGACGATTTCTGTGCCTCCCGAAGAGACCCTTGGGAGAGACTGGAGCATCGAGGAAGGGGACTTTATCCGCATCCTTGATCTCTGTTAACGTCAGCCACAAATGGCGCTCGAGCACCATAAGGCTGGCCAGCGATCTCCCGATCGCCTGAGTGGTGGTCTTGGTGGCGCACAGAGCCAGGTCGGTTGCGCTCCTCAGCTCCCTGAGGATTGCGGGGTCCAAGCCAGATTCGTCAGCGGAAGCGAGGATCTTGGCTTGGAAGACCTGGAGGACTGCCATTGAATGAAGTGCCGAAGCCGCCTGTCCAGCTGATGTGTAGGCGCGTCCAGCGAGAGCTGAAGTGGCCCTACACGGCTTGGACGGGTGAGCGACCTTTGCTTTCCAACCGATAGCCGTGGGCGGGCAGAGATGCGCGACCACCGACTCATCCAGGGGAGGCAGCTTATCGTACCCCTTCTCTTCAGCGCCGTTGATGGAAGTGAGGGTGGATGAAGTAGAAGCACGAAGGCGGGCGGAGTAGGGAGCGCGCCACGATCTGGTGAGCTCGTCATGGACCTCTGGGAAGAACGGAGAGGAACGCTGACGAGGGGCTTGGCGGCTCGTCTGGCGGAGACCACTCTAAACCCAGCTCTTCGACCGCTTTCGAGAGGATACGGAGAAGCTCGGCATCCATCCCGTCTTTGATGGCACTGGGCGCGGACGATGGCGAGGGGGCGGGGTCAGTCACCGAGCCCAACAGCTCCTCTGCGTCCGATGCTGTTAATGACAGGCTGTCATCAAGCAGCTCGTCCTTACTTCCCCCAAATGAGATCAGGTCGCTCGTGCTAGCAGAGGGATGCTGATCAGACTGGGAG
>NW_015557060.1:96750-97388 GCF_001515605.1 Sinocyclocheilus anshuiensis | reverse complement strand
TGGGAGAACTCTCTTTCTGGGGCGAGGGCGAGGCACGTGGGATCTGGGCCGACGTGAGCTCCCTCGCAGCCGGTCGCTCGAGTCCTCTGCCCTGCTGTTTTTTCCTCACAGGTCCCTGGGAGGAAGAAAATGGGAGGGCGCGAGGGGCGGAGCCGCTCTCTGAAAAGAAAGTGATCCGCAAGCGGAGAGAGGCGAGACTGAAGTTCTCGCAGTGAGAACAATCAGTTGCCATGAGTGCAGCTTCCGCATGGAATTTCCCCAAGCAGGAAACACATTCCTTGTGGCCGTCATCGGCATGCAGGGGAGACCTGCACAAACCGCAGTAACGGCGTGGCATTTGCAACAACGCCAAGCTCTTTTAGAAAGCTCTTTTAATATCGCCGGATGGCGGCAGGGGAAGAGGACCAGAACTGCTGCGTCGCTGAAGCGGCGGAGAAGCAGGTCAGCCGTGCTGAGAGGTCCTGATTCCAGCTGCGAAGGCGTGTCAACGGCGAGCAGCTTCGTAGATCAGTGTAGAGATGAAGAGTCATCGCTGAAGGAGAAGAAATCTGAGAATCCTGTGGCGAGCGCCCGCTTATATAGCCAGATGCCCCACCCATTCTGGCGGGCTTTGGCAGGCCTTTTGTCAGGCTTCGTCA
>NW_015557060.1:91272-95995 GCF_001515605.1 Sinocyclocheilus anshuiensis | reverse complement strand
AAATGTTGGCAGTATGTTTGGGCCTTCGCACCTTTCTGCCAGACCTAAGGGGACACCACGTGCTAGTCCGCTCAGACAGCATGACAGTGGTGTCATATATAAATCGCCAGGGCGGTCTCTCCTCGAAGCGCCTCTTCATTCTGGTAGAGCGCCTCCTGGAATGGGCTCAGCTAAACTTGTGTTCGCTAAGATTAGCGCATGTGCCGGGCAGGTTGAACCAGCTCCGCTGCCAAGCCATTGGTTCGTTTTTAATGCACTGCACGAACCAATGGCCGTGCAGTTTCACTGCGTGATTGAAAAAAGGATTCAGTTCAGGAGAAAAAAGGCTTTTTCCCATAGCGTCTTAAGACAAGAGACAGTACGAGTGTAGTATCGAAAGGGAACAACATTACATATATTTAAGCTGTACTTTAGAGATTGCCAACACATGTCAGTTTGAAAACCCTCAATCCTTCCAAGTTTAGAACAATCGTTCTCTCAAAAATGAAAATTATGTCAATTATATGGACTACATTTATGGTGCTTTTGGTGTTTTTAGTCCTTTCCGGAGCTTGATAGATGTGGGCACTATGAACTGTTGTGATATGTTAAAAGCAGCATTTTAATCCATTCAGTTCTTCTTTATATATTCTACAAAAGAAACAACAGCAGTGTGTAATGATATAATTTACATTTTATTTTTGGGTGGTGAACTATTACTTACAAAAAAAGGGCTGAAAGATCCATTCCATGGATATAACTTGTTCAATTCTGCTCACATCGAGCCTAATTCTTTATAGTTAAGACAAAATGTACAGTTTTGCTTATCATATTTTTCAACTTCCATATGAATATATTTAGATATATTCTCTCAGAGGTGGACAGACCTAATCTGTCTTGATAAATGGACCCAGTTAATTAAAATAAAAAGATACGCTGAAATCTCAGGATCAGACTTTTTCCACTTTAAATAGGAAATGAGAGCTAAGGAAATTAATCTTCTGCAGAAGTGATAATGTTGGCCAGTGCAGCTGTCACATAATTAAGGAAGTGAATTTGTCTGTATTCTGCTTGTATAATCTGATTAAGTGTTTGCAATCTTGTTGTTGACATTAAAATCTATGTGTTTTTGTTTTTGGCAGAGCATTATGATAGTTCCTCAGGATCACTTCAGCTTATTTCTATAAAACCAATGGCAGCTCCACCCACCTACTCGCACCCTGCGTCCTCCGACCGCAGCCAGGACTCTGCTGTATTCAATGGAGAGGTAAGACTTGATTTTATTAGAGACAGCTTTGGATGGCAACCACTGACCAAAGTCATTTTACTGACCTTCTGATGCATTTTACTTGCAAAAAAGGGCACTGATGGATGCAAAATTGCCACTTAAATGCTGATTGGCTGACTGTTATGCAACTTCTGCAAGTCAGGGTGCAAAAGTTTTATACAGTTTTGTACAGCAAGGATACAAAGTTATGTTTACAGGCTACCAGGCTGCTTGGATGCTTTTGCAAGGAGAATGAATGAATGAATGAATGAATGAATGAATTAATTAATTAATTAATTAACACATACATTCTTTGCAAGACTGTAACTGTACTAAAACTTCATTTAATATCATGTATAGTCTTTATAGTCAACAAAAGTTTATTCTTAGCATATCTCAATTGATACTCTTGCTTAATTTAGTCAAATTTAGGCTTCAAAGAGACCTGGCACAGATTTATTTTAGAATATCACTTTACCTATGGGAAATCATGTAGAGCCACATTTTTAATGCATGCAATTTTTTTTCTTTTGTTTTTCTTTTTAGTGGATGAATGGCCAATCCCCCTTCTCTCTTTCTCTCTATGTGTATACAGGTGAATTTGGCTCTGAAACAGAAGTCAGACATTGAGCACTACAGGAATAAGCTTAGACTGAAGGCCAAGAAGAAGGGATACTATGACTTCCCTTCTGCTGAGGGAAAAGGTAGCACTAAAAACCTGAGTCAGCGACACAAGTACAGCCACGACAAGCTTCCACACCCGCACAGCAGAGCTCAGGAACCGGAAGACGACAGGGGCTCCACATATGTGAAGTATTGCAGGAGGTAAGGGATTCTGCTGGAATGTAAATGAGTGTTTAACAAGATATGGTTGTTTCTGTGTACTGTATGCATACTTTAATGCTTGTGACACTGTCTCTCAGATTTATTGATCTGCACAAGTTATACATGATAAGTTGTAGAAGGTTGTAGTGTCATTTGTTAGTTTACAATGGTCCCAAAATTGTTTAGATGCTTAAGACACACTTAAAAATTACTGAATATCTTTACAATTAGATAAAATATCAGATCATTAATTACTTAATAATACAATTCAAAAAAGGATATTTGAAATCCAAACATCCAAATCACATTGACACCAGTTAGTTGGTTATCTTAAGTAAGCAAAGCAACAAAGACAAAGAGTGCATCTCAATCAGCTCCCTAGTTCCCGGGCTCGTGAATCAGTATATTGTGTACATCTATTTGGGCACTTATAACAACCATGCATGGCTCACTATACATTGGGACAGTGATTACTCAATTTACGGTGACATGATTATGTACAACATCAACGTGCAATGTTGAACCACTGATTTTAATCAGCAACAGGACCCATATCTTTTTTATATAAATGTCAACTAGATGTGTTCACTACCTGTCTAGTGATGTGTGCTTAAGCCGAAATATAATACTAATTTAAAAAAGTTTGTCTTTTTGAATATGCTATCGCGTGTTACTATATTTATTTAGTTGGCTTGTGTGTGTTGTGTGTTTCATGCTTCAGAAATGTGATGTAATTTCCAGTAACTGATGCACTCAATGCACTCTTGCGGTGCATTGTGAGATTTTTCAGGGAGCGAATCTTTCAATGCATCAGAATAATTTTGTGATTGAGACAGCTCTTAAAATGTCCCACTTGATCCTAATCAGAGCCTAGACTACTGAACTAGGGAGCTGATTGAGACACACTCATACTCTTTATCAGAGTTGCCAGGTCTAAGTCACAAGACCAGTCCAATTGGTAGTAAACCTAGCCCAGTCACAGCCAAAACTAATCTAATCGCATTCCGGGGGAAAATGGCTATTAAAATAATTCCTTTCAGGGGGTTCCACTTTGATCTAAATCACGTTCCAGGAGGGCAGGGTTTTTGCTTCAACCCCAAGCAGCAATATAAAAGTAGACCAATTTCGTGGGAAAACCGCTGACTTGGCAACACTCCTATTCTCAGCGTAAGCAAAAGCTCCACTCTTCATCAAAATGCTAACCCACTTTAATTGAAACAGTTCTAATTGCACAAGCGTAATTGAACATTAAAAAATATAGTCTCCCCCTTTTCTCATCTTGCTCAAAAACACACCAAAAATAATACAAATGTGTAATGTTTACTACTATACACATGCTATTATTACAAGCTGGTCTTAAAGTTTAAATTATCATTTGAAATGGCTTTAACAATTTATATCGATTGAACTAAGTTGCACTGTGTGGATGGCTTTCTCTAACACAGGAACATTTGGCAAATGACAAATATAATCAATATGCAGTGGGCTTTGTCGACTAGCTGTTAGCAATCATGAGCCTTGATGATGAAAACACTGTGTGCTCAGAAATGTCTGTTGTTCTTTTCCCAGGAGTTCAGAAGTAGACACAAAAGCCGCTGTCACAGACATGACTGGATCAGATATCCAGTACAGCTTCTGCCCAGTCTCATTAGCTGACCAAAATGCCCTCGCTTTGGAGTTTTGTCTCAGTTTAAATATTTAATTTCCTTTTTGCATCCATTGGCACTCTGTCAAATCTTGTGTAATTTGCTGCCCATTGGACAAAGAAGGAGAGCGTATCTTTCTGCTGCTTTCAGTTTTCCATTTGATTAAGCTGCAGTTGCCGGAGTCCTCTGGAACGGCTTAAAATCTAACCCCAATGATTTGTTCTGATGCCCTTGGAAAAGAAATTGATATGATAGGCATTCGGGAAAGTTGTTTAACTTAAAGCCTATGAGAAAAACAAAGTGTCCCACAGTGGTATCTTAATTATTTGTGTAATATTGATTGATATTTACACCATGATGGCCTAAACAGCTACAATGGTTTAAACATAATGTTTTTAACCAGTACAATAATTAATATGTGACAGATATATTACAAAAAAACTAGTCTATTGTTTATTAATGTAGTCTTTTAACAGTGTTGTAGTTTGGTTAACTGCGAGGTGCCAGAAGCTTGTGCCAAAGAAAAATGTCTATTAATTTCTTTTAAAAAGTCAACCCCTCTGAAAGTCATTCGGACACTGATTATTTAAATCTATCTTACTGAGCATTTTGAAAGGTCCTTTAAAGGAGTCATATGATGTTGCTAAAAATAACATTATGTTGTGTATTTGGTGTAATGCAATGTGTTTATGCGGTTTAAGGTTAAAAAAACACATTATTTTCCACATAATGTACATTATTGTTGCTCCTCTATGCCCCGCCTTTCTGAAACGCGTCGATTTTTACAAAGCTCATCATTCTGAAAAGCGAGGTGTACGCTGATTGGCCAGCTATCCAGTGCGTTGTGATTGGCTGAATACCTCAAGCGTGTGGCGGAAATGTTATGTCCCTTACCATACTGTGATGCCGTGTCCCGGCACGACGAGACAAAACAAAACCAATAAAACCCATTACAAACGAGGCATTTGTTGCATCCACATGGGGACATAATTACTGATTATAATGA
>NW_015557060.1:69788-89832 GCF_001515605.1 Sinocyclocheilus anshuiensis | reverse complement strand
AGCCGGCATTGTAGTCTACTCTACCAGGATCAGGAAACAGTCCTCCATAAAATGTGCTGCACACATCTGAATATTTGGATTGAACTGTTCTGGAACAGTGTTTGAAATACAACTTAACCACTGATTTCTAGTTGTGTTCTCTTTTGGAAGCCCAAACAAAGTAGTGTCGCTTTCACAACAAAACACACAGCGTCACACACGGTGGCTCGAGTGAGCGGAGGCTGGCGGGCTTGAGTGAGAAATGGCCGGCGGGCTTGAGAACGGCGCGGCCGGCAGCAACCACATGTTATGACCCCGGGCTGGACTCCGCTTCGTCCACGGTGAAAGCCGATCCACAGCGCGAAGTTGATGTATTTCCTCAGCGACCAGCACAGATCAGCTCTAGGCATGACGAAGCGGATATCGTCCTCTTTTGGAAGGCCAAACAAAGTAGTTTCGCTTTCACAACGAAACACACACGTCTCCACGACATGGCGACGGCGGTAACAACAATACTACAGCGAGAATCAAAGTTGCACCTTCTTTCTTTGCGTGAACATTTGGGCGGTGTTATGCAAATCTTCCCACACAGTGACGTAGACATGTGGGTGCGTGTTTAAATGAGGCGTTTTAGGAGGGCATGGACAAGTCTTAACTTTTATAAAGAATATCTCTTTGGGTTTGAGACTTTAGTCTTTGCAACTTTAGGGATCTTATCTATGCACGAACAGCTTGTAACACTCCAAAGAGAAAGGAAAATTTGAAATTGCATCATATGACCCCTTTAAAGGTAGGGAAGGTGATTTTGGAAAAGCTAGCAATAGCAAGCTAGCTTTATAAGCAAGTTCCTCACCCTCCCGGCATAATCACTCATGAACGCACTCAGGCAGACCAGAGACTAACCTGCTACATGATGAGAGACGGCGTTGGTGGAGGATTGAATGCAATGCTGTCAGATTACCTCATGTCTCATTCGCCACTGAGAAAACATCACAGTACAAAGCACATGATATTACAATAATAGCGCCTTTCATTCTCGCTGGAATGTGCTGATGATGTATCATGTCTGCGCAAACAGGGTGCGCAGAGGTATACAACTACATATTTGGTACGCAGGCATGACAGCCTATTGTAATGTTCGGACCGAACATTTCGATTGGACGAACATTATATGGTCCTACCCTACGCCTTCCACAGACGATATGAGTACATATAAATAAAATTTAGCCCATTTAACTTGGTGATTGCTATTGGGATGTGAAGATACTTTCAACCAGCATACAAAAAACAACAAAAAATGTTTTTGAACCAAATCTCATACCCTTTACTTAACTTTATGTATTTTTAAAACTCCTGATGACATTTATTGAAACTTTTACATTTCCAGTGACCCCTTAATAGTTATTTTTGGTGTGTTTTCTGTGTGAAAATGCTAACCTCTACTTTATTGTGATCTACTATCTAACTGGCTCATTGCTTTGACGCAGGACTCAGAATGATGAAATCTGATGAAGTTGCCTACACGGCAGCTCAATATTTGTGCTCATTAAAATATGTCTTATCAGTTCCCAGATGATTTTTCTCAGGGCAGAGTTTTTCTTAATGTGAAGATCTTAAAAATGTATCTGTTGAAATGATTGTATTTTTTATTAGAACAATGTCTTTTCATGTTTTATGTCATTGTAAATCCATCACACCAGAGCTGCATTATCTGGCCAAAAATTGGCATGCAACTGATGTTGCGATGACAAGTTTAACTGTGATATGATAAAAATGTAAAGCTAAAACAGATTAAAACAGCAACTCTTGGGCAAAATGCTGAGGGCTCCTGCATATCTTGACACCAGAGCATCATGGAGATATGGAGTTGACTGTTTTGACGGTTTCTTTTATTAAACAATGTATAGTTCTATATATATTCTCTAATCAATATATAGTTCTGTCATTTTTTTTTAGAATAACCATAACACTTAACACATGTAACATATTTTCATGGTCTTACTGAATGGATAATCGGTTCTTTCTTTCAACAAAAAAAGTCTTTATACTCTAAAATGTAATCAAAATGTAAGTTTCTCTTCCTCCGAAGCAATGTTCATTTTCGGATTACTGCATATGCAGCATAGGGCAATATGCTCACTCTAGAGAGCAGCCCAAAAAATGACCTATATTGTGTAACATAAAAATCTATTTCAGTGGACATGGCAGACTAATACATGGACACATACATAGGCCTTACATAGTCATAGTTATGTGTTCAGATGTTACTGATGTTACTGTTCTAAACTCTGTATCTCTGTATCTCTCTCTCTCTCTCTCTCTGTGTGTGTGATGGTTTCAGTCACCCCACAAATTGCAGCAGACAGTCTCTAAACAGTCCTGGAGGAACAGAGATGGATCTTCTGGTCATGAGAGAGAGACCCAGAAAGGGGATCCGTAACAGTGGCTATGATGTGAGTGTTCTTAATGAAAAGCTGCATAAAACATTAGCAAAAATGGTAAGGCTTCAAAAACACAGCTGGCAGAGCATGGTGCCAGGAACAGCAAGGTTGTGGCTTTGGATAAAAGCATCTGTCAGATGCATAGATATATAACACAGGACAGTTACAAATGATTTTGTAAGGCATTGCTTGATTGTTATTGGGTGGAGTTGTGGTTGGGTTGTGTTATGCTTGGTTAGTTATTGCTGCTGCTAGTCTACTCAGGATTTGCTGTTCTGACTTTTTTATTTTATTGTATTATTTTCTTTTAACAAAAACAAGTGCAGGTCATTTTAAAGAATAATCATAAGTTCATCACGATGGAAACAGAAGCACAATGATCTGGTTTGCAGATGGGAATAAAGAATGGATTCAGTGTTGACAACTTCTTATTTCTTTACTGTAAATAAATAAATTAAGCTTCTAAGCAAGAAGCTTACATGTGACATTATCAACGCAGAGTCAGTGGCACACATGCAGTCGTGTCCTAGATCTTAAGTGAAATTCACATGCTGACTATGTACACCTCTCAGCGATGGTAAACATGCTTACGTGTTATATTTGAAATAGCTTACCTATTTTCAGCATAAAAATAATTACTTTCTGAGTAAGTGGAAAACTGTCCTCTTTATGCATGTAGTATTTAAAAAAGCACATAGTTTTGTCTATGTCCATATTGTATAAGTTATACTCTTGTGGATTCAACTCTTTTCATTTGTGTCCCTGTACGTAATGTGGATTCTGTCTCTGTGTGAAAAAAATATCTTTAGTTCTATTGATTATAGTGGGAATTATTTGCTGTTGGCTAAATTACTGCAGATCCTCGTACTGATGCTGTAAGAAGGACTGTTTTATGTGGTGCGCTGCACCACATCTCTTGTACAAGTACTTCATATCTCACATTTGATGCACAGGAAGGAAGAAAGAAACAGACTGTGTCTGAAACCTGTATGAATGTACTTTTTAAGGAAACCATCCTACGAATTTTAGATTAGCTTCATCTAATGATCCAGCTTATAGAATTCCAGTAGCAGATTTCTAAAGAGGCCAACATTCCCCTAGGCCACTGATGTATATAATGACTGGATTGTTCATACTGCATTCTAAAAAGAAGAAATTGTTAAATAAAGTCATTATTTTTGTTTTCTTTGCGCACAAAACATATTCTCGTAGCTTCAAAAAATTAATGTTGAACCACTGATGCCACATGGACTATTTTAATGATGTCCTTACTGCCTTTCTGAGCCTTGAATATGGTAGTTCCGTTGCTGTCTATGCAGGGTCAGAAAGCTCTTGGAGATCATCAAAAATATCTTAATTCGTGTTCTGAAGATGAACAAAGGTCTTACAGAATGACCTGAGAGTAATTAATGACAGAAATATGTTGAGGATCTCGTCCGTCTGATGTTTATCATGTTAATCTGATGTTCGCTACTGTAATGAATATGGTACGCAACTTTTCAATACACAGGGGGAATTCCCAACATTAAACAAATAACTATATATTTGTTTAATATATTTGTAAAAACGCTGACTCGTTATGTGATGTTTTCTCATTAAAATTGTACAATTCCCTGTTAATTCAATGGCGGTGCAGTGGCTTCACTTTTGTGACATCATGGCAGAATGCTCAAATGGGCCAAGTTTTCTACAAACTTTGCTAACTAGTTTTTTACTCATATTGTCTAGTCAAATGTATTTCTATAGCACTTGCAGTGTTAAACCATGTAACCATGTGCCCCGCTCAAATGTGTTTGGGAACTTGCAAGTGTCTTGGTGGAACATTAGGGAAACATCTGCAACAACTGGCAATTCTGGTGCAGTCCATGATGATGAGATGCAATGTAGTGGCCACACAAAATACTTAATGTGATATTGTATCCCTCTCCCTTGTCTTTAGGGACTCATTATTCCATTTCTGTATGCCAAATAACTGTTAAACTTCACTAATGCACTAACCTAACTTGAGACAGTATAAAGCTGAATATCATTGGGATATCACTGGGAATGAATAATGACTCCATGTTTCCTGACAATGTTGCCCAGGGGAAGATTATACAATGAAAAAAGCAGGGGGCCTAATACTGATCCCTGTGGAACTTGTGTGTGATCTGACATGTCTTTATTAACACAAATAAACTGATAGTGATTATGGCAGGATCTAAACCGTGCTAAAGCCTGCCCACAAATGGTGACACCTATACGCCATCCGCTGGAATGGCACTCTCTCATGTATGACAGTTAGTGATAGCTAGAGATTACGGGTTATAAAGTTTTAAATGTGGATGTTTTTCTTACACAAACGCATTGATTTGCTTCAGAAGGCCTTCATTAACTCCCCAGAGCCATGTGGAGTGCTTTTTATGATGGTTGGGTGCACTTTATTGGACTTCAAAATCTCAACACCTATTTACAGCCATTATAAAGCTTGCCCAGGACATTTTTTTAATATAACTCAGAGTGTATTCATCTGAAAGAAGAAAGTCATATAAACATAGGATGGCTTTAGGGTGAGTAAATCATTTTAATTTATTTTTTTTTTTTGGGTGAACTATTCCTTTAACCCTACCATACCTAAACATAACTGTGTTGTGAGGGAATATCAGGATTTGTCATTGCTTTGTTCTTTGTCATTCTGGCTACTGAATAAGTTTGGCTTATTTTCTTGGAAATATGCTGTTCTTGGAGCTTTCAGACCCTCTCTATAGGTGGAGACATTATCCTTCCATGCCTCTCAAAATAAAATTGTACTCTTCCACCTGTGCTCTGAGAAGCATCTTGAGCTCACAAGTGGGGTTGTTATACCATGGAGCAAGGCATTTCTCTTTAAATTTCTTTAATCCAAAAGGTGTGACACCATTTAAAATGTACAAATAGCTTCTGGCACAGCATTCTTTTACAGCATTCACGACTGAAAAGAGCACTTTACCATTAGCGATTAAAGATGCAGGGGCTCAGGATTCTCACCATTCTCACCAGTTATTCATCAGTTACTCAGTCGCTCTATTTCACATTTTGCAATACTTACAAGTTCAGTTCAAGTGTTATTTTAATAAATACCTGCAATTGGGTTCACCACCAAAACACTCTCTCTTTCTTTCTGAGTCTGGTATATTCCTGACGGATGGATTGTGGGAGAGGAAAAACAGAGGGAAAGACAAAATACACAGATTCATCAGGTTGTTGGGTTGTTGCAGTCTTTAATCACTGCAGCACTTTCTCATTGGGCTTGTGCACCACAGAGGTCTGATGAATAAACAAAACTCCCACATTGTTAAGCCAACCAGGATTGAATTAGAATAGATTGTACACCGTGTATTTCTGCTATTATTGTGTGTTTTATGAGTATTTGTGTTTAAGATAGAAAGAGACACATGAGAGACTCACAAAGCATAAGAGATTTGGATGATTTGGAAGATAATGATCACTCGTTTTACCAGCACATGATTCACTTGTTCCAATGAAAGCTCAGGGGTCATGTTATGAAAAGATTTAAAATGAAAATGGTCATTTGGGATGGACGGGAAAGTACCTGATTCACAAAGCATCTCAAAATGGTAGGGCTGTTGTGGGAACAGGCAGAGTGCAGGTGTAGCTTATTATCAAAATAAAGAAAGAAATGAATGATGTGACAAGATTTCTTTCTTTCTTTATTTTAATCTTGACAGTTTTACCTGCAGATTGCTGAAAAACCATTGACATGTTATAAGATTGAAAATCTCCTTAAATTAATCTCCTTTTTTAAATCTCCAGCCAACTGAATTTTTTTGAAAAATTTAATCTTAACTCAGAAAACCAGTACGTACTGAGTTCTATGTACAAAACTCTATGTATAGTATAGGTTTAAGATGTTATCATTTAGCTTACATAATTTTCCTTTTTCTTTCTTTCTTGTTTTTGTTATCAATATATTTATTTGTCATCTTGTATCTTTCTACACTGCTGTAAAAAAAACAGGTTGGAGTGATTGTAAACATTTTTATTATTTTCTTGACTTGTCTTTGGTGTGTATTGTGATACTTCTGGCCTGCCAGACTTGACGAATCATTTCAGGATCTTGGTAGGATTGTGGTAGTATCACAGAACAGCTCAAAATAGGCACTGAAATTTCCTGTATACTTGTTTGTTTTTTTCCTTTAGAGCTGAAATTGTGTTAGTTCCATCATGTTACAGCTGATTATATAATTTGATATGCCAAAAGGAATAATTAAAACTGTTAAAATTGTCATCATTTATTTCCTATATGCTTATAAACATTTATGCCATCTTTTTTTTTTTTTTATCAGTGCATAGCAAAAGGAGATATTATGAAAATGTCCATGCTGATCTTCTCCATACGGTGACCAGGGGCTGCCAAAGTACCAAAACAGCATAAACCATTATAAAAGTAGTTCATATGATTCATATGCTATAGTCCAAGTGTTCTGAAGCCATAGTTTTCTTTTTCCATCAGGTCTCAAATTTTAGCCATGCTTTTGCATTAAGTTACAAGACTTGAGAGAACCAATGGTGCACCAAGTTTGTATCAACAACAGCAAAAATAGCTTTTGGAGCTTCATTGTTCTAATTCTTTACATAAATGTATTGTATAAAACAGCATGGACATTTTCCAACAAATGAAAGAAATTCAAATGGATTTGGAATGACTTAAGTAACAGATGAAAGAATTACCATTATTGTTTAAACAATTCCTTTTTTTGTTTGTTTAATTTGAGCATCACAATTTAGACTTAGATTTTGTAATATACTGTATGTGCATCTGTTACTTTGTTCTATGTCTGTTGTAGACTGAGCCAGAGATGATTGAAGAGACTGATGTTGACCGACTGGCGGGCCGCCATTATTTTGGCTGTGGTCGACAAATCAAAGGTCAATCTGAGACATCAACGCTGAGTTCCCAGCCTTCCATAGATGAGGTTCGTCAGCAGATGCATCTGCTGCTAGAAGAAGCCTTTAGTCTAGCTTCAGCTGGTCACTCCACTTCCAGCAGACACCATCACTCCCACCATCAGCATCCATCACTGGGTCCCTATGGCTTGGGTCCAGTCATCCCGTACTCAGAGGTGGTGACCAGTGCACCGTGCACCACAAGTCAAGGGCAGGGAGGCCTACAGTGGGTGCCAGCCTGTAGACCAGACCCTTACCAGTGCAGCCTGGCCAAACAGGTACAGTTATAGATCTGATCTATATATATGTATGTATTGATATGTCAGAAATTATCTTTCTTGCTAAAAACTTCTATATGCTCATATGCAAATTTATCAAAAAGGCATTCAGGTTCACTCAGCTCCCTGAAATGGCTCTTGGGTCACCTCCACCCCCTGTCCCACCAAGAACAGGCCCTCCTCCTGAGTCATCACTGCAACGGTCAGGAACATATCCACGTTCTTTGCCTTTTTGTTCTGGCAGTGACCAATGCATCAGTTTATTCAGCACTTATTAAAGGAATATTTTCCCATAATTTACTATCGTTTCAAACCCTTCCGTGGCACACAAGAGGATGTTCACAATCCAAACAAGACAAATAAATGTGGATAAAGCTGTCAAAATAAAAAAAGACAAAGTACAATTAAAGTAGTACATATGACCTGTGTTCTATATTCTACAGTCTTCTGATAGCGTGTCATCATTAAGTCATTATTTCATTAAAAAGAAAACATGTCTGCTTAATATTCAAGTTCTGTATTCATGTCAATCATGGTGTCATTTGTTGTTGTAACTGATCTCACTGTTCCAAGTTAACTAAATTTTGGTCTTTTCCTCATGGAAAAATATTGTATGGTGTCAGAAGATTTGGAATATAAAGCTAATAACACACTCAACACTTTAAAGTCTGATGTATGAAATAACTAGAAAAAGTGCAGTTGCTAATATTTATATTGCCAAAAAGTAAAATTAAATTCTGATAGCTTGTAATGTAACACAGTGAGATCTTTATAACAGTATTGCACACTACTGACATAAAATGCACAAAAATGTCATCCGTCATTATATCTCCAAATGATATGTCTTAGTAAAGTAAGATGACACTTAAATGCTTAGTTTATGACCAAAGCTCTGTAGGTTTTATTCATATTTGATACATTATTGTTTTTAGAAAAAACAATGTAAACATGTATGGATAAATATATATAATACTGAGTTATTCTTACATTTACTTTTTACGTTTATACAAATCAGTACAAATTTCACTATAAACTATCAATCAGATGACACGAGGATTGTGCACAACAGTTTTGAACATTTAAAAAATTTAGAGCCTTTAGAAATCTGTATATCAAATATAATGCTTTAGAATGTATAGGGTTAATTATTTTCCTTTTTGGAGCTTGAAAGCATCAGTAGCCATTCAGTTCCATTGTAAGGAAAATAACAGACAGGACATTATGCTCAGCATTTCTACAGGAATTCAAATGGGTTTGGAACAACATGAGGGTAAATAATGTTATTTTGGTTGAAATATTCCTGCCAAATGCAAAATTTGTCATATTGAGGTTTATTTCAGTACTAAATTCAGAAATGTATTTTTAAATTTTGAGTAATTGTGGTGAAAAGTCATGTTAATTCTTTATGTATAAAGACAGCATATTGACTTTACTAGTAAATCAATACTGTCACCTGGTGGTGAAACCATGTCAATGCATGTATGAAATTGTTTTTCAGGACATCTTCTGATCTTGGTCTGAAGGGTCATTGCTCTGAGTTGTCAGTGCCGAGTCAGCATGACAGCGCCCCCTACAAGCCAAAAGGCAGAGCGCCACTCCCACCTGTCACTACTGAGCCCATTCCCAACCACTCAGGTTAGTGTGCGTGATTGTATGGGTTTATGTATGTCTGTGTACACTAACTAGTTTGCGTCTGTCTGTGTTTTTTCTTTACGAATTATAGTGCATTAGTTATGCATTATTATTATTTTAAGTTAGGGAAGTGTAACACCCTTTGATGCATAACTCATCCTGGACCATTGATGGTACATTTAGGATACTTTAAACCGTGAACTGCGTTGAGGAGAGTTTGGCTGCTTCATTTTTAAATGATCTGACAATAAAACAGGTAAAAATATCTTTGCTATTTTCACAAAAAAAAAAAAAAGACCTTATTAAATGTTTGCATCATCTTTATATTTTTAAGTGATAAATTCAGTTAGAATAATAAGACACTATAGGCTGTTACCAATAAAATTAAATCAGTATCGACAAAACACAATTTTATTTTGCAAAATCCATGCTAATTCATTCAGGTATGAAACACCACTGTGTGTTGCTCAGAGTTTCACTGCGGCTTTATTTAGAACTATTTTTTATTGGGAAAATAGATTAAAAACAGATAATCTTGAAAATATTGTGTCTAAAATGTAACTCACAACCTTAACTTCTTGTTTATTGAACTTTTGTATAAAATTAATATCACATTTGCAATCTGATAGGGTAATTTAGAAATATAACACAAAAACTTGCCTCAATGTATTGAATTTGGGGGCTATTCAAACTGCATTCTACTAGGCTACATTACACCGTAAACAGATACAATCTCAAGTTGTGCTTTTGTTGTTTGCAAAGTGAGTGACATTTGATAATTACAGTATTATCATAGACAATGCATATATTGCCCACCCCTACAAAACTCTCATCCTTTTTTTGTCCCACAGGAAACCCCATGACAGCAGTGTACGCCATCCCAGCCACTCATCCAGAATACACTGGATATTTCATCTCCACGCCACCCTCCTCTTACCACAGCCCATCCTGGATGTCTTACCCCCCTGAACCCGAGGATGTGCCTCCTCAGTGGGCCGAATCTGTAAGAATGCAGTTATCACACAGTCCTTTATCATGTGTCCAATTCTGCTGCACAAACTGGGTTGCATCCAAAGACCCCAATTTTACAGTGCATGCACCATTAATACAATTTAATGTGGCAAAAACCTCATGGACTGCAACCAAGGGAAGCAGAACTGATCTGTCACATGTGCCTCTATACATTGTTCTGAATTTAGGGGGCATTCTGTCAGATCATGTGACCTGCGCTTGGGCGCAAGACTCGTCTTTTTGGATTGTCCTTCTTATCCCTGTTTGTGTGTGCCTGCATTCACACGGTGTCTTTTTGCAGAACCAGTGTCATTTAGAAACCATGTGCTGAACTGAATTTATCGCTGACGTTGAGTGGAAACAACAAATTCCCAGGGTAGATGAGCACATTTCTTCAAATGAACACTTTTCTTTTTATTTCATTCTTTCCTCTGTCACGAGCAGGGTTGTGTGCCATTCAGAATCGAATTGTGAATACCTTTAAAATTCCAGGTTTTGAATTGAGGAAAGCAAACCAGATGAAAAATTGAAGTAGCATTAAAAAAATAATGAAATTCAATAAAATGTATATATCCTATAGATATAGCCATGTTCATATTCTGATATTGCATTTGTACTACGATTTAAAAACATTCTTAAGAATAAAATTCCTTTTTTTTTTTTTTTTTAGATTGTACAAAACTTTTTTTTTTTTTTTACTTTTATAACCTATCAAGTAAATCGTCTCGGGTTACACATGTAACCATGGTCCCCTGAGAGGGAACGAGACACTGCGCCCCCGACCGGTGTCTGAAGCACGTGTGAAACAACGGCAATCTATTGGCCCACCTGGTCCAAGACGTCATAGGCGGGATGCACGGAAGTATAAAAGGGCACCTGATGAATACGTCATCCACTTTAGCTGTCTGAAGGAGACGTAGACAGGCAGGGCGAAGGCATGGCAAGGGGACGCAGCATCTCGTTCCCTCTCAGGGAACCAAGGTTACATGCGTAACCTGAGATGTTCCCCTTCTAGGGAACTCAATGCTGCGCCCCCAAGGGGGCACATTGGGGAATGAAATCCAATCATGCCGTGCCGAGACGCATGACTGTCCACCTGGTGGGAGAGCACCAAGGAAGCGACAGTGAAGTAAAGAGAGTAGCTGCTGAGCTAGAACACAGCTCTCCTCAGATAGCTATGTCCATAAGGTCTTATGAAGGCTTGTGGTTCAGAATAACAAAGCCAAGATAGCCTTCCTACAGAGCTGCCCAGACCACAAAGAGTGGGCTATCTACTTACTACCCTAGCAGGGGAGATAGCACTGTCTAGGCAAGGGCTCAAAGAGACCGCTACTTAAAGACCCTAAAAAAGGGGAACAGACACTGAGCTAGCACACAGATATCCTCAGATAGCTATGGACCAAGGAAGGGCTACCATAAGGGGGACAGACTGAAACTTCCCAGACCACAAAGAGTGGGCTGTCTACTTGCAAACATAGCAGGGGAGACAGCACTGTCTAGGTAAGGGCTGAATGAGACCGCTATTTAAAAACCCTAAGAAGGGGAGCAATCACTGAGCTATCAACAGCTAGTCCCGCACAGCTACTAAATAACCAGGTAAACCCTCCTATAAGGCTGCCCAGACCACAAAGAGTGGGCTATCTACTTACAACCCTAGCAGGGGAGATAGCGCTATCTAGGAGAGGGCTCAAGGAGACTACTACTTAAAACCCTAAGCAGGGGAGCAATCACTGAGCTAGCACATAGCTATTCTCAGGTAGCTAGGCTGTAGGATAAAGCACCACTCCATAAGAGGGCTCACCTCAACCGCAATGGAACACAGCTAGCCTCAGACAGCTGTATCCAGGTAAGCTCAACCCGCCATACCAATGGCTGGAATATCACCACCCTCAGATGGCTATACTAAGGAGGTCCCCAATCCGCGTCAGAGCCTAGATAGCCTTCCTACAGAGCTGCCCAGACCACATAGAGTGGGCTATTTACTTACTACTCTAGCAGGGGAGATAGCACTGCCTAGGCAAGGGCTCAAAGAGACCGCTACTTAAAGACCCTAAAAAGGGGAGCAGTCACTGATCTAGCACACATATATCCTCAGATAGCTATGTACCTAGGAAGGGCTACCAAAAAGGGGGACTGACAGAAACTACCCAGACCACAAAGATGGCTGTCTACTTATGAATCAAAGAGGAGAGACAGCACTGTCTAGGTAAGGGCTCAAAAGACCGCTACTTAAAATCCCTAAGCAGGGGAGCGATCATTGAGCTAGCACATAGCTATCCTCAGATAGCTACGCTCTAGGAAAGGGGACCACTCCAAGAGAGGGCTCACCTCAACTGCAGTAGAGCACAGCTAGCCTCAGATAGCTGTATTCAAAGACCCTAAGAAGGGGAGCAGTTACTGAGCTAGCACACAGATATCCTCAGATAGCTATGTACCTAGGAAGGGCTACCAAAAAGGGGGACTGACAGAAACTACCCAGACCACAAAGATGGCTGTCTACTTATGAATCAAAGAGGAGAGACAGCACTGTCTAGGTAAGGGCTCAAAAGACCGCTACTTAAAATCCCTAAGCAGGGGAGCGATCATTGAGCTAGCACATAGCTATCCTCAGATAGCTACGCTCTAGGAAAGGGGACCACTCCAAGAGAGGGCTCACCTCAACTGCAGTAGAGCACAGCTAGCCTCAGATAGCTGTATTCAGGTAAGCCCGTCCTGCCATCACAGTGGCCGGAATATAACCACCCTCAGATGGCTATACTAAGGAGGACCTCAAACCGTGTCAGTCCCAAGTAAACAATACACAGCTAGCATAGATAGCCTTCCTGCAGAGTTGCCTAGACCACAGAGAGTGGGCTATCTACTCACTACCCTAGCAGGGGAGATAGCACTGTCTAGGCAAGGGCTCAAAGAGACCGTGACTTAAAAACCCTAGGAAGGGGAGCAGCCACTGAGCTAGCACACATATATCCTCAGATAGCTATGTACCTGGGAAGGGCTACCAGAAGGGGGACCGACTGAAACTACCCAGACCACAAAATGTGGACTGTCTACTTATGACCCAAAGAGGGGAGAGAGCACTGTCTAGGTAAGGGCTCAAGAGACCGCTACTTAAAACCCTAAGCAGGGGAGCGATCACTGAGCTAGCACATAACTATCCTCAGAAAGCGAGGCTCTAGGAAAAAGGGGCCCACTCCATGAGAGGGCTCACCGCGAAGGGGAGAAGCCACTGAGCTAGCACACAGATATCCTCAGATAGCTATGTATCTGGGAAGGGCTACCAGAAGGGGGACCGACTGAAACTACCCAGACCACAAAATGTGGACTGTCTACTTATGACCCAAAGAGGGGAGAGAGCAGGAGATCCAGACCATCAGTAAATGATTCGCTAAAGAGCGAACACAAGCATCATAGTCCAAGATCAAGCCTGATGTAAGCAGTAGCCATAGCACAAGAGGGCTGGATACAGGTATCCTCGAATAGCAGTTTTCTCAGATAAGGCTGAAGATTGCCCAGGCCACGGAAGTGAGCCATCTATTTAAAACACCGAAGGGGAGACAGCACAATCCAGGCAAGGGGCTCACAGAGACCACAATCTAAAAACCCTAAAAGGGAAGCAGTCTCTGCGCTGGAACACAGCTATCATCGAATAGCAGATTCCTAAACAAAGACTTCAGCACTTACTCGAGAACTTGTGCCAAGGGGAACCCAACCTAGTTATTAAAATCTAGGCTAGAATATAGCTGCCCTCAGACCGCCATATTCCAGAGCAAAAAGATATTCCCCATAACGAAAAACCCGAAGACTCGAGAGATGAACTAATCAATTCTCTTTCCGGCTCAGACTGCATTGGTTAGCTTATGGGGCTGTCACGTGACGAATGAACGACTCGGAAAAACCCGAAGACTCGAAACAGGTGAACTACTTGACTAATTCCAGTACAGAACCTATAGCATGTTGCGCATGCGCGACTGAACGAATCACTCCCGGAGATGACTCGTTCCTCCCGAGTCACATTAAAGATTCGTACAAAATGAACGAATCGTTCAAGAACAACCCAACACTAATGCCCTCGAGTGTTAGAATCCAAACATGGAGGCACACATTCCCTAAGGCGCTGCTCGACTCAAGCGCTATCCACGGGATCCGATAACCCAAAAAAGGCTCATCTCAACCCCGCGAATACCACGATCCAAGTATTCGCCATGCCTCGGCAACAGCAGGACCCGAACCGCGAGACGCAAACGCTTGTCACTCATCTCTCAAGAAGAAGGACAAAAACGAATGGAGAATTGTGCCACAGCAGAAACCTCTGGAACAGAGGCACACACTTTCCACACCGCTCACCTGCCTTGGTGTCTCACACGCACTTCAAACAGACGACTCCTGAAGACAGCAAAGAGGATGCTTCAGACACCGGTCATGCAGGCTGCATTCCCCAATGTGCCCCCTAGGGGGCGCAGCGTTGAGTTCCCTAGAAGGGGAATCACATTTGCCACATAATGACACCAGGCTAACATATCTCACTTTATTACATTTTTTTATTTTATTTTTTTACTTAAACATGGGGATGATAGACCATCAGGTAAGAATTAAGTGTAAAGTTTTATTGATTGATTGATTTATTGCTTTTTGACTTTTATATTCTTCTTTATATTCTTTATGAGACTAGTCTTTATAAAACAAGTGTTGCAATCAATAAATATCTTAGAGAGAGAAAAAAAAAAAATATATATATATATATATATACTGCAAATAATGTGTTGGTCTAATGAGTGTTGTGCGACTGTTGAATATCATTGAATGGCAGTTTAGTACATAAATTATCTTGTGGGGTGGCCAATTAAATTCCAATTTACACTCAAAAAGGAGTCTTTTTCTAAAATTCTGAATTATGCCCAACCCTGGTGACAAGGTGATCCTTGTTCAACGTGTTTATGATTTCATAATTCATAGTTTAATGAAAATGATCAAATCACACAATTCAAACTTGTTTGAATGGAGTGTCACTAATTTTACTTTGAAGTATATCCTTAAGCTTTTCATTTTCCTTATCGTGAGTGTCGTCCTTGTGTATTTGTCTATTGGTTCCCTTTTTAACTGTAGAATTTGGTCAACTGCAGCACAGATCAAGACTCACTAAAAATAACAGTACACCCTAGCTGACTGGTTTTAGCACAGGCCTTGTTGAATGCTACCTGTTTTCTCTTTCAGATGCCCCTACCAGGCTACGCAGAGGCCTTTCCTCACCCTCATTATCCTCAGGGCAGCCCTCTCCTGTGGCACCACCGCCAGGCCGCTCAGGGTGGTCCGGACAATCCACCCTCCTCCTCCACTGCAGTGTCCCAGCAGAGTCTAGCAGAGCCCAGCGATCCGATCAGCCCCAACACCCCCCTCAGTAGCCTTTACACTTCAGCCCTAGTCAAAGCCATCCGTGATGAGGTGGCCAAACTGGCCAAGAAGCAAGCAGACGTGTTTGAGTTCCAGGTGTAGAACATTCTGGTGAATTCATGGACCAGCTGCACTGAGACTGAACAGTCTGATACATTTACGACTTCTGATTTCACCGGATTAAATCATATTTCACTGGATACTTTTTTTTCCTTTCAGTGAAACACCTGTCTGCTTTTAATACAGTTTTTGTGTGGTTCTTTTTGCCATTGTACTATAACATTGATATGTAATTAAACATTTTCTTTATTGTAGTATAACATTAATATGTATTTAAAGTTTTTATTTAATGGGACAATATGGAAATCTACAATGTTCTCGTTTTAGCTGTATTTTATGAAAACTGGCATGGTAATCAAAAGGATAGTCCACCTACAAATTTTAATTCTGTCATTAATTACACCCCCTCATGTTGTTCAAAACCCAGAATAAAGCATAAATGAAGATATTTTTAATATTTTCTTTTGTCCATCAATTGATCGTCCAATCAACCAAAATTGTCAAGCTTCAAAAAGTTCATAAATACATGGTAAAAGAAACCCATATAATTTGAGTGGTATAATCCAAATGTTCTGAAGAGATGCTAAAGAGATCATTTTATATTATGAACAGATTTAATTTACACTTTTGTTAACATATGAACATTTATCAATGCACATTCATATAGCACACGTGCACAAGCACATTTAAGCTTCTTCAAGAATGAGTACGTACTGAATAAGTACTGTATGTCTGACAAAAATGATGAGAGAATATTATCTTCATTTGTGTTCCAAAGACAAGCAAAGTTCTTTGGTTTGGAACAATGTGAAGGTATACAAATAAAGACAGATTTTTTTTTAGACTATCCCTTTAAAGTGGAAACAAGGGCTGGGCGATATAGCAAAAAAAAATTATCAACAATATAATGTTTCATATCGTTCTGTATCGATAATTATTGGCATTTTTTATAACCTTTTTCAAAACAAAGAGCAATAGAAAAAAAATGTTTAAATTTAACCACTGTATTTTTTTAAACTAACCCAATTTATTGAGACAAACAACAAATATTTTTTTGTTTTAACAGTCAAACACAAAATAAAAATTAACCCTTGTGCGGTGTTCATATTTTTGTTACTTAGCCAGTGTTCGTGGGTCTGGTTGACCCGCTGCATTTTTGGGTTTTTGATTCAACACAATTAAAAAATTTGTGTTAAAATACTCAACAGATGTTTACTTCATCCCAATTACAAGCAATATAAACAGCATATATGGTTGATATTTGCCCTGTACCTTTGTTAGATCACATTTATGAAATAAAGTGCTACAACCTTGTGCAGGATCGGCAGGGGCAGAAACACAGTGTACAGTGAGTGGTCATTGAAAATTTGTTCTGATAAATGTTCTTCACAGAAAATGAGCCAAGGCCAATGAGTATGAGTATAAAAGAAATAATTAATCATGTCATTTTTCTTTTGATAAAAAGTGAAAACGGGTCCCACAGACCCGAACACCATACAAGGGTTAAACAAATATCTAATTTTTAATGTTTTATATGCAGATTAAATAGGTCTTAAGGAAACTTTTGGCTTGTTTCCAGAGGCCACAGGAGGGCGCAATGAGCAAAATAATGTTGCGCATTAAACTGTCAACACAAGGAAATAACTGTCTATAAAAAAACGTGCATTACGTCTAAATAAACTCATATAAATCAAATATAATTTTGTAACTTGCATATACAATTATGAACAAAACAGCATCATGTATTTATGCATTGCTTAGCCTAATACAAAGAATCACCCATCACACAGATTGCCTTTAAAAACATATGAGACGCAGTGAAAAGGAATAAACCTCCACAAATTTGTGACGTGTTTTCTAAGTTTAAACTGTTTTAAGCATGGCTTTCTATACATCTCTTGTGTGAGACGTGAGTGTAGCACTCATATTTGTCCTTCTAAAAATGCGCTGAATTTGAGTTCTGTGTGAATGGCTTGGTTTTAACTAGTGCTGTCAAATGATGAATCGTGATTAATCGCATCCAAAATAAAAGTTTTTGTTTGCTTAATATATGTGTTTGTACTGTGTATATTTATTATGTATATATAAATACACACATGCATGTATATATTTCAGAAAAATATGTTGTTTATATATTAAATATATTTATTTATAATATAAATTATATGAAAATAAATATAGACATAAATACAGTACATGTAAATATTTTCAAAATATATACTGTATGTACGTGTATTTATATATACATAATAAATATACACAGAACACACATATTATGCAAACAAAAACGTTTATTTTGGATGCGATTAATTGTCACGGCGCGGTAAAGGAAACACACCGTGTAAACAGGGGTCTGGGTCCAAATGCAGGTTTATTAGACTGCAGGGGAAAAAACAAAGTCAAAAAAGAAAACAAACAGAGCTAAGACTCTGACACGCAGGCTTGAAACAGAAACGGACTCTGACACAATACGGCCACATCGCGATTAATCGCATCCAAAATAAAAGTTTTTGTTTACATAATATATGTGTGTGTACTGTGTATATTTATTACGAACACATGCATGTATATATTTCAGAAAAATATGTTGTTTATATATTAAATATATTTATTTATAATATAAATTATATGAAAATAAATATAGACATAAATACAGTACATGTAAATATTTTCAAAATATATACTGTATGTACGTGTATTTATATATACATAATAAATATACACAGAACACACATATTATGCAAACAAAAACGTTTATTTTGGATGCGATTAATTGTCACGGCGCGGTAAAGGAAACACACCGTGTACTGGCGAGCCACTCCCACGAAGTCCCTGGCGTAATCCTCAATGCACCGGTCTCCCTGGCGGACATTGAGGAACCTTCCTGCTGGACCCATGCTTGGCGGATTATTCTGTCACGGCGCGGTAAAGGAAACACACTGTGAAAACAGGGGTCTGGGTCCAAATGCAGGTTTATTAGACTGCAGGGGAAAAAACAAAGTCAAAAAAGAAAACAAACAGAGCTAAGACTCTGACACACAGGCTTGAAACAGAAACGGACTCTGACACAATATGGCCACGTAGAGCTTGCATCAGTCCCGTAACAACACTTAATAAAGTGGGGAAGGCGTATAAATAGCCCTCAGGATGGGCAACAGCTGTGTGTGTGTGTGTGTGAGAGTGTGTGCACAGGTGTGTGGAGTCAAGGTAACGGAGTCCGGGAGGATGGGAAGTGGCGACCTCTGGTGGTGAGAGGGAGAACACCAGACCCAGACCACTGACATTAATCGCGATTGATCGTTTGACAGCACTAGTTTTAACCTAATCAAGATCTTCTATGCATTGAGCTACTATATTTCTCTAATATTTTGAATGAATAACGCAGCAACTGCGCATCTCGTGGGCTAGACTAACAAAACATTAAACTACAACGTCACTTACATCATCATCACCGCATCTCGTGCTCACCGCCGCCTCGGGGAAACTGAGAGCGGACACCGCCGCCTCGGGGAAACTGAGAGCGGACACCGCCGCCTCGGGGAAACTGAGAGCGGACACCGCCGCCTCGGGGAAACTGAGAGCGGACACCGCCGCCTCGGGGAAACTGAGAGCGGACACCGCCGCCTCGGGGAAACTGAGAGCGGACACCGCTGCCTCGGGGAAACTGCGAGCAGACCACACCGCTCGTACCGACATCAGCGGAGGTTCCCGCACGCTGTGTACCAGCCCGCGATGCTCCAGGAACAGCGTGAGGTACTGGGTGCAGCAGACGAGGTCTCTGACGACCCTGGGATTGCCGCCTCGGGAGAACTGTGAGCAGGCTCTGCAGCCAACTCCATCCTGACGGCTGAGCCGCTCAACTGCAGAGCCAGGTTGACGTAGTCCTCCAGCGCCTCCTCGGGGTGCCAGAATGGCATAAGGGATTTGAAAGGCTCGGTTAGGCCACCCCAGAAACAGACCATTGAGCAGGTCCTCTCTGTCGCCGACTGGCGAGCCACTCCCACGAAGTCCCTGGCGTAATCCTCAATGCACCGGTCTCCCTGGCGGACATTGAGGAACCTTCCTGCTGGACCCATGCTTGGCGGATTATTCTGTCACGGCGCGGTAAAGGAAACACACCGTGTAAACAGTGGTCTGGGTCCAAATGCAGGTTTATTAGACTGCAGGGGAAAAACAAAGTCAAAACAGAAAACAAACAGAGCTAAGACTCTGACACGCAGGCTTGAAACAGAAACGGACTCTGACACAATACGGCCACGTAGAGCTTGCATCAGTCCCGTAACAAACGTAATAATCCGCCCAGAGAGGCGTGGGGAAGGCGTATAAATA
>NW_015557060.1:65106-69752 GCF_001515605.1 Sinocyclocheilus anshuiensis | reverse complement strand
TAACGGAGTCCAGGAGGATGGGAAGTGGCGACCTCTGGTGGTGAGAGGGAGAACACCAGACCCAGACCACTGACATTAATCGCGATTGATCGTTTGACAGCACTAGTTTTAACCTAATCAAGATCTTCTATGCATTGAGCTACTATATTTCTCTAATATTTTGAATGAATAACGCAGCAACTGTGCGTCTCGTGGGCTAGACTAACAAAACATTAAAATGCAACAACGTCACTTACATCATCATTACCGCATCTCGTGCTCCACTGATGACGCTCCCTGATGCACACCTAACATTTGATTGTACTATTTTTGCATTCAAATGCAAATGTTTATTTTAAAATCAACTAATATTCATTTTTTTATTCACAATCTCCACATCACAGGCAGGCACAGCACTCAATTCAGCATGTGTTCGTGTTTGTGTGTGCTGTCTGTGTCACTCATAGCACGTGCCTATAGTGCACTATATCGAACATTTTTTCTATCGTTATCGAAGAAGGTGTACTGTCGATAAATGTCAATACAGTTTTATCGCCCAGGCCTAATAGAAATAAACTGAACAGTTTGAAGCAACTAACAGTCATTTCCAAAGCTCAAGAAGGCAAGAAGGAACATGTTGTCACAACTGGATGCAATTTATAATAAAATAAAATTCTGACCAATAAATTCACACATGATTTTGTGCCTGCAGTAGCTCTGAGATGTCAAAAATGTTAACTACTTATTTGTTTTCTGAAGGTCATGCTACATGTTGGACACTTCCCATGCAGACATCCTTGTGTGGGCATTAGTCAGGGTGAACTAGAACAGTTTAACACTGCATCCTATTGAGCAGTTTGTGCATCTATGCTGGCTACAGGACCTGCCCAGAAACCTTACCTTCACAGTCTTGTTTTCATTCATGTAAAATTAAAAAAGTATTCTACCCTGACTAAGGCCCATGGCAGCAATCTTTTTAACTTTTAATGTGCTTAATTCATTTACATAATCAACAGAAGGAATGTGTTATGCTTTAATAGCTTGAGATATAACAATATACCCTGTAAAATTGTTCTGTTAAAGGTGCTAATATAGGTGTACTGCTTCATCATTGGTGGAGTGAAATATAAAAGAGCTTTATGATGATCACGTGAATGAGTCACATGATTTTTTTTTGAAGTAGACACATCTGTTTTATATCCATACGTCAACACAATTATTTACTTCAGAGCAATGTTTGATTAGTTTATTAGTCAGTTATGCATAGTCAAATCATTTATGTGGAATTTTGATCTAAGTCTGACATGCACTTTACTCAAGATTTTTCTGCATACATGTTTGAAAAATTACCCAGAAGTTACTGATAATAACTGAAACATCTCAAAGATGATCCAGTATTTTCATTGCCAACTTGGCCCACATCATCTTCCAAAATAAAACTATTAACTTTAGCAATTAACTATTCATTAGCTTGAGCATGCTGTGTGCCGTGAAGTGGCAAATGAAAACAGGAGTGTTGATGGTTTTTGTGATTTTATTGTATGTAAACTGAGTTTTATAGAATGTATGTATAAACAGTTTGCCCTGAAGGGGCAACAGTAATGCATCATACTTGTATAACCTACAATTTAATAAGTGTTATTTTTTTAACCTATAATCCCTACACTCTCTCTCAAACTTTTCTTAAACTGAAAACATTTAAATGTTTAAAATGTGTTCCATTTTGTTACATATAATAATGTAAAAACACTGTAATGTCTTATTATTTTTTACATTATTTATTATTATTTTTAATAATTGTTCAGAGGCAGCTTGAACAAGTTTCTTAATATACAGTTTACTTACATGACTTAAACACACAAATGTTAAAAATACTATATAAACCGTGAAAATGAACTTTGAAAGATGGTGATTGCAGTCAGTTGCAGGAAGTTATTATATTCCCAGTAAGATCTGGTGATCACACTCAAATCCTGTGCAAATGCCATAAGTATTGTCAAAATATTTTTTATTTATTTATTTATTTTTATTTTATTAATTTTTTGCGTATGTTTCAGTTTGTTGATATAAGTATTATAAAACCAATATATTGATGTTAATTTTCATTTTGAACCACACATTTAATAAAGCACTATCAAGACGTGTGTTTGAGCCATTTCCGATGAGACATTTTGCAATAAAAGATAACAGAATGAACAAGTTTGTTGTTTATTGAACTTTTTTAACTCAATTTTATTTTGTTCCCTACATGGCTCAGACAAAAATAAAAAATAAAAAATGTAAATACTTCTCTCACTGTATATTTGGCATGAACTAAGATTGATTGTTTTAAGTGGTGTGGTGTGGTGGTTTATGTTACAAAGTTTAGATTGAAATTTCAGACAATAATGTACTGGAACACTTATGTTGCACTTACAAATGTCTAAGTGTCATTGCATTTCATATACTGAATGGAAGGGGGCAGGAATTCGGCGTCACATGTTTGGTTTTATGAATGGTTATCCACTCGCGTTCTGCCAGTGTGAACTGAAAACAGTACTTTGGCTTCACTCCCTCTCCACATTTTCCATATTCATGATCCTCACCACATCTAGCACCTTCTCTCTCCTTTGTAAATTCAACATCATGTACAAATTCCTGATTAGATATGTGCTCTCTTATATCTCATAGATCCATAATATAATTCCTTTGGGATAATCTTTGTCTCAGACTCAACCAAACAGGTTTCTGTCCTAATTTCCTCAACTCCCCTTGTCATTCCTCTAACACTTGTTATACCAAGTAGTTTCACACCCATTTTTCACTCTTTCCTTCATAACAGTGAGACGTATTTCAAACATCACTCCCTTACAACCTTCATTTCTTCTTTCCTCCCCATTCTTACCATTTCTGCTACTTTGATTTCTCCAGCACTAATCAGTTACTTTGTTTTCTCCATCTGCACTTCTGTACTACAGCCTACAAGCAAGTTCTCATCTCCCAAAACTTTGTGTTAGCTTTAGCAGATCAAATCTCTTTCTCTACTTCCACAAAATGTACCACTACATTAAACAGTTCTGCTTTCGGATCTATGTCCTCATCTTCTCTTCCCTCACTCTCTCTTCTGTCCTGCAATGTTCCTTTTTTATGTCTAGTTGCCTTTGTGGATTTATTCCCTCTTATCACATTCTCCCGCTCATTTTCCCTCCTTTCATCACTACAGTTTCCCTCTTGCTCCCTAAACTCCATGCTGATGCTGTCAACATCTGACTCCATCCCTGCCATCCTGTCAGATTTTGTTGGTTCAGCTGTCATTAAGTAGTGAAGAGTATTTCATTCAGATTTATACAGGCCGTCAAGCCAGTATTCCCTCACTCCACTCCTCAATCAACTCACCAGTTACCAAGTCCATAGTTCTTTGCCCAATTTCCAAAATCAGTAAATTTCTTCAAATAGATTCTTCCCTTTATGGAGCTCTGTTCTCTTCTCATCTCTACTGTCACCACTGTCCTACGCAGAAGTCAGAACACAAATGTAAAACATTCTAAAAGCTTTAACACACTTGCACTCATTCACTGTCAAAATTAAAGTTGTGTTGTGCTGGAATTTGTGCTTGGCTTCTGTAAACAGTAAAGCCTACCTTCAGAGGTACTAAACAATTTTTTATTGGAAATGAAGAAACTATAATCATTAAAGGGGTCATGGACTGTCTTTTTTTGTGCTGTTCTCTGAAGTCCACTTATAATATTATCAAGATTTATACATAAAAAAACATAATTTCGAAGTAATAGGCTATTTTCTGTCCTGTTTTTGACCCCCCTCAGAACACTCTGTTTGAATAGGCCTGGCAGATTGTAGACTTGGAAGTAAATGGCCACTGCTATGATTGGCTAACTTTGTGTATGTTTGACAGCACACATTCTTCATAGATGGACACTGCTGTGATTTAGGTCAAAAACGCATAAATAACAATACATATCAAGCGATCTGTAAGAAGAGATAGTGACCACATACTGAAAACAGTTACCAGGGGTGTAGCCATCATTTCAGAAGTGAGGGGGACAGAAATGTAATATACGGGCAACTTTATTTTTTCTCTTATTCCTTTTTTTTAATTGGCTAAGAAATCAGATACACTACTGGAAAATAACCAATAATAATGATTTGTTTATATACTACAAACATGTTTTTCATTTTTTTTTCAGATATTAAGGCAATATAGTTACTATACTGTAATAAATGCCAATTAGCACTGCATTGTTTATATACTTTATATATTACCTGAAGATGACACGAAAAACACAAATAAACCATATATTGTCATAATCGTGTGTTTAATGTCTTCATGTTTCCAAGCTTTTCTGCTTTTTTTCAGTTCATACAGTGATAGCTGGATGCTTTTTCCATATTAGGGATTTTCTGGTACGTCTAAGTTATTACTTCTATATGAGCCCGTCATGGAAATCACCCTCCGGCTTTAAGTATGAATGAAGCATACGCTGCATGAGAGTGTTTCGCACTCCATGCATATCGCCTTATTCTAGATACGAATAAAACATCAGATCATATGCACAGACTATCCTCTCCGGCCCTGGAAAACCTCCATGCGAACACACTTGCCGGAAAAAAGTGTGGGGGATGAATGTACGTGCTATTAAATGTGTGTGTGTGTGTGTGTGGGGGGGGGG
>NW_015557060.1:64212-65096 GCF_001515605.1 Sinocyclocheilus anshuiensis | reverse complement strand
AGAGTAGCATTATAACAGAACTTTCAAATGTATCTAGTATGATAAAATAGCCCTGCTTTTTTTTCCCCCACATACGCACGACTGGAAGGAGTGGAAGCGGTCGACTGTGGCATAATAAAAGCTCTGCTGCTTTCAAGCCGTACGTGTGTCACGCTCGTTCAGCAGCATCGTTTCGCTTCGACGGCTTTCAGCCTCACCCTGCTTCATTCTACTACGTTAATAAATCATTAGCTCATCCAGGGGTGTAGCCATCATTTCAGAAGTGAGGGGGACAGAAATGTAATATACGGGCAACTTTATTTTTTCTCTTATTCCTTTTTTTTAATTGGCTAAGAAATCAGATACACTACTGGAAAATAACCAATAATAATGATTTGTTTATATACTACAAACATGTTTTTCATTTTTTTTTCAGATATTAAGGCAATATAGTTACTATACTGTAATAAATGCCAATTAGCACTGCATTGTTTATATACTTTATATATTACCTGAAGATGACACGAAAAACACAAATAAACCATATATTGTCATAATCGTGTGTTTAATGTCTTCATGTTTCCAAGCTTTTCTGCTTTTTTTCAGTTCATACAGTGATAGCTGGATGCTTTTTCCATATTAGGGATTTTCTGGTACGTCTAAGTTATTACTTCTATATGAGCCCGTCATGGAAATCACCCTCCGGCTTTAAGTATGAATGAAGCATACGCTGCATGAGAGTGTTTCGCACTCCATGCATATCGCCTTATTCTAGATACGAATAAAACATCAGATCATATGCACAGACTATCCTCTCCGGCCCTGGAAAACCTCCATGCGAACACACTTGCCGGAAAAAAGTGTGGGGGATGAATGTACGTGCTATTAAATGTGTGTGTGTGTGT
>NW_015557060.1:63220-64160 GCF_001515605.1 Sinocyclocheilus anshuiensis | reverse complement strand
GTGTGGGTGGGTGGGGGGGGGGGGGGGATATGTCCCCCACATCCCCCGTGTGTTCTATGCCCATGACAATTACTCACTCTACTGTCAGATCCAATATATTCGGCACAGCATCATATTTTATTTCCAAACTTTTTGAAAATGCCATATCGAATTATGCCTTGTTTGTAAACGAATCCATGGTAAAATGAAGTGATCAAAGGACCAAGTTCTTACTGGCGTGGTCTGTATCTTCATAAAAAAAACAAAAACGATGGGATCAGAAGGAAAGCAATGCATAGACTGTTTTTTCCCCACAGTTTGGCAATGCACAGCCTCTTGTTGTCTTCGGAGCCATCTTTATAGTTTTGTTTCTGCATAGACCTGCGAGTTCGCCTCTCTCATATACACTACATGCTTGAATCGGAGGGTGGGGATAAACAGGCAGTGATGTCGAAGCAGGCATTGATCTTCTTCTGTGGAGGCGGTGCTTATCCACACTATTACATCATAGAGTAGAACATTCCAAAAGCTGTCGTTTTGGCAGACTGCCTTCAGTATAAGCTGTTTTTAGACTAACGAAAAAGATTTCCATCGCTACTCAGCTGTCATTCAGTTGTGCACTTATACAACTATTTTGGTTGGGGCATCAAATCAGACATCAACAGAGAGTCATGACTACCGAGATAATAATTGGTGCACTCCTGCCCTTCCAGGACATCTCAGGGTAAGGTAAAAGGGCAGGAAAAATCATCACTGACCCCCATACCTAGAATGTAACCTCTTCTTCCCTTTCATGGGATCTTCGAACTGCGTCCTCTAGGGGTCGCTATGGGGAACGCCTCGTCGTGACCCGTGTCTGAAGCATACATTGAAAAAACACCAACTCGTTGGCCGGCGACAGCCTTGACGTCACTACCGGTGCGACTATAGTATAAATAGGCGCCGGGAGCACACATCATTC
>NW_015557060.1:62588-63108 GCF_001515605.1 Sinocyclocheilus anshuiensis | reverse complement strand
CTCCGTTCTCGTTTGTCTCTCTTTTCGAGTAAAGAGGGGCAGCCATCTGCTTCCCGCGGTTCAGGACCCGCCCGCTGCTGAGGCACGGAGGAGAATGAGCTTGTGGGAATCACAGGTGGACCTGGCCGATGAGTTTAAAGAGAGGCTTTCCCTCTCGCGCTCATCGGCGGCGGACGAGAGACGGCTGCCGGAGGATGATGTTCTCTCTTTAACATCATCTGATCCAGGGGCCAGTGCTCTGCTGGGTTCAGCCCAGGAAGAGCAGGAAATGTCTGAGGAGGGCGAAGAAGCTGAGGCTGAGCCTTCTTCTACAAATCCACATGAGTGGTAAGTGTGCACGTTATGCTTTGCACACTTTCTAAATTCCACGTAGCTGGTAAGTGTGCACATTATGCTTTACCCACTTTCTAAAATCCACATAAGTGGTAAGTGTGCACGTTATGCTTTGCCCACTTTTATGAAATCCTGTATGGTAAGGGTTATGCGTTATTGACCTCGTTCCCTTTCTCTGAGTTGGTTA
>NW_015557060.1:62211-62466 GCF_001515605.1 Sinocyclocheilus anshuiensis | reverse complement strand
AGCTGTTCCAGCATTGGAACATGCTGTAGGTCGAGCCCCCTTCTCGACTGAGAACTAGGTGTGTTGCTCCCACGACTAAGTAAATTATTGCTAGCTGTTCCAGCTTGGAACATGCTGTAGGTCGAGCCCCCTTCTCGATTGAGAACTGGGTGTGTTGCTCCCTCAGCTAAGTAACTGCTAGCCAGTGGTGGACGAAGTACACAAATCAAGTACTTGAGTAAAAGTACAGATACGTATAATAAAATATTACTCCAG
>NW_015557060.1:60850-61076 GCF_001515605.1 Sinocyclocheilus anshuiensis | reverse complement strand
TTTCTAAAATCCTGTATGGTAAGAGCTATGCGCAACGACTTTGTGCTCTTTTTGAGTGGTTTAAAACCCCGGTTCCGCCTTGGGCACCACTCCTCCTATGTATCCTCTGGATACCTACTTTAACAGGCTGTTGCTACTAGGGGTCTGTTGAAACAGTTCCTTCAGCACATACAAAGAGAAACGTGCGGTAGCCCCTGTGTGACAGGCCAAGACTAGTATGATTCTA
>NW_015557060.1:48046-60712 GCF_001515605.1 Sinocyclocheilus anshuiensis | reverse complement strand
CATGCACTCCCCTCAGCATGGTGGCGTGGGTATACCGTTCCCCATAGCGACCCCTAGAGGACGCAGTTCGAAGTTCCCATGAAAGGGAACGTCTCAGGTTACTTATGTAACCATGGTTCCCTGAGTAGGGAACGAGACACTGCGTTCTCTAGGTTTCTTGCCATGATGCGGACACAAGCTTCAGACGAAGAAATGAATGATGTGTGGTCCCGGCGCCTATTTATACTATAGTCGCACCGGTAGTGACGTCATGGCTGTCGCCGGCCAACGAGTTGGTGTTTTTTCAATGTATGCTTCAGACACGGGTCACGACGAGGCGTTCCCCATAGCGACCCCTAGAGGACGCAGTGTCTCGTTCCCTACTCAGGGAACCATGGTTACATAAGTAACCTGAGACATTCTGCCCTTTGCCAGGAGCTGCAGAGCATCCAAACATCCAGGCATAAGAACAGTTTCTTCCCACAGGGTGTCTCAATACTATTACTTTCCTTTGGCATGGAATATTCTGCCATATCCATTTGCAATAAATATGTACATTATCTAAATATATAATTAGAATATATGTTTTAAATTTTTAATTTTTTTTGCTAAATGCATTATGAATGCATTTGCGGTCATGTTTCAGCAATTTAATGCATCTATATTTAGTAAACATATATTATACAACAGTTCGACAGCCCAAGTGTGTAAATATGGAACTACAACAGATCTTTAAAAGCCCTCTTTTGTGCAGAACTACTTCATTCTGACATGGATTCAAATCAAGTTGACATTTTAACAGCTGAGCCCAAGCCTCTGTTACTTTAGCACTAGTGACGAAGGAAGGTTGAGTTGCTTCATTAAAAGCTTATTGTATTACTGTATTGAAAGCTGTGTATTATGTGTAGTAGAGTATTATGAGAGAGCGATCGACTGAGCGAGTGCGACTACCTGCATCAAATTACAGTTACATCCGAAAAGTGTTTTAGATTACCAAAGTGATTATTTGGAATTTTAATTTCAGTTATTTAATTTAAAGGTGCCATAGAATGGAAAACTGTATGTACCTTGGCATAGTTGAATAATAACAGTTCTGTACATGGAAATGACATACCGTGAGCCTCAAACACCATTGTTTCCTCCTCCTTATGTAAATCTCGTGCATGCAAAAGACCACTGAAAAACAGGCGAATCAGAACATAACACTGACTGTGACGTTACAGTCGTGATGGCGAATGATTTACAGATCCTGAGCACCACTGACAAGCATCTGATCTTGTAAAATGTGTGGTAAGTACTGCCGCTGTAGTTTACACAGATCACGTGCGATCGCAAATCTCGAAAGTGAAAGTAAAACACGATTGTGCATTCGAAAGCAGTTTCAATGCCCTGCATATTAATAGCGGCTCCCTGATGTCCACATTTTATATACAGTATAATTACCCAACGATATAACTGTGAGAGAAAGTATTGAAAGCTACTGAAATGAGCCGCACTGTGAAACAGCCAGTCAGAGTAGAGCTTAACATTGAGCCGCACTGTGAAACAGCCAATCAGAGCAGAGCTCAACATTATTATTCATGACCCTTCCAAATAAGGTAAAAACAGACCATTTCATTCTAGGGACAAATCCTAGGGTTGTAAATGGACATGTAAAACCATTTCTGGAGATTTTTTGCCCTTACCTAGCCACATACCGTCTATGTAGATATCAGAGAACAATTTAAAATATTGTATCAATGCATTCTATGGCACCTTTAAACATGAATGTAAAATGCATTGGGCAATTAATGTAAACAGCAATTGGTGATTCTCTGAGTCTGACTCTGCAAAAGCATCCTCATAAGTGTCATACCCCTTGCAGAATATGTTGTAAAATGTGTGGTAAGTACTGCCGCTGTAGTTTACACAGATCACGTGCGATCGCAAATCTCGAAAGTGAAAGTAAAACACGATTGTGCATTCGAAAGCAGTTTCAATGCCCTGCATATTAATAGCGGCTCCCTGATGTCCACATTTTATATACAGTATAATTACCCAACGATATAACTGTGAGAGAAAGTATTGAAAGCTACTGAAATGAGCCGCACTGTGAAACAGCCAGTCAGAGTAGAGCTTAACATTGAGCCGCACTGTGAAACAGCCAATCAGAGCAGAGCTCAACATTATTATTCATGACCCTTCCAAATAAGGTAAAAACAGACCATTTCATTCTAGGGACAAATCCTAGGGTTGTAAATGGACATGTAAAACCGTTTCTGGAGATTTTTTGCCCTTACCTAAGCCACATACCTTCTATGTAGATATCAGAGAACAATTTAAAATATTGTATCAATGCATTCTATGGCACCTTTAAACATGAATGTAAAATGCATTGGGCAATTAATGTAAACAGCAATTGGTGATTCTCTGAGTCTGACTCTGCAAAAGCATCCTCATAAGTGTCATACCCCTTGCAGAATATGCAAAATTTTAATAATTTTAACACAATAAGAGGGATCATAAAAATATATATTTTTAATACTGTCCTGAATAAGTTATTTCATATAACAGATGTATACATTCACTCCACAAGACAAAATAACTGAATTTATAAAAATGGCCTCATTCAGAAATGTACATACCCTTGAATCTTAACTGTCTGTCATTACCTGGATGATCTACAACTGTTTTTATGTTTTATGATGGTTGTTCTTGAGTCGTTTGTCCTGAACAGTTAAACTGCCTGCTGTTCTTCAGACAATTCCTCCAAAATCCTCCTGCACATTCTCAGATTTTTCAGCATCTTCTGCCTATTTGATACCTTTCCAACAATTACTTTATGATTTTGAGATCCATCTTTTCACACTAAGGACAATTGAGGGACTCATACACAACTATTACAAAAGGTGAAAACATTCATTAAGAGCTGGGGTGTGTAAACTTTTTAAATTGGATGAATACAGGTCAATTGTACTTATTTTGTCTTCTGGAAAACATGTGACTATCTTCTGAAGGGCAGTACAAACAAACACAAACAATATCTTTAAACAAAATAAGAAAAATGTACACATCATCATGTTCATACATTACACCCCGTGTTCTTAATACATTGCATTTTGTCCATTCAAGAAATATAAAACTGATGACAATAATATACCGTGGAAAACCAAGTCCTATTTTTGGTGGACATAATTTTTTTCTAGAAGACCCTTTGTGTTACATACCTCAGTAGTATTCTAAAGTATTTAGATTACAAAACTGTAATCTAACAAATTACCTTTTAATTGTGTTGTCTGTGAAATACATTTTAAAAGTAACCTTTCCAACCCTGTTTGTGAGCACCAAATCAGTATATTAGAATGATTTCTGAAGGGGCATATGACACTGAAGACTGGTGTAATCATGGCCGGACTTACCATTGGGCTTGAATGGGCTGCAGCCCAGGGGCCCCGCCTTAACCCGTTTACATTTGTTCAGTTATGTGCCAGTCAGAAATTATTAGCCGCATTTCAACTGCGCACACGGGCCAGCCGGGGCTAACAGCTTCCAGCTTCCAACTACAACATTCGAACCCATAATCAAACAGCATAAACCGGAATTTATGATTTTTTTTTTTTCACATAGAAAAAGGACACACGTATTAAATCACGTCTGCGCGGCGCCGAATCGCCGATTAATTTGTGACCACATGGCTACTTTAAACAGTTCCTTTAGCTCAAAAGAGCGCACATTTACAAAGATAATGATAAATTCTCACATGTTCACGCCTCACTTCTTTACAGAGGATGATTCTATATTATATTAATGTTCCACTAAATTAATCTGAAGAGTTTTGAGCGCTCTTTCCCGTCCAAAGACTATAGAATACCCTAATATTTTACAGGGACTTTGTCCCGTCTCACTACCTCAGAAATTTATCAAAACGATTACAAAAAATAAGAATAGCCATTTACAGGGTTCGTACGGTCATGAAAAACCCAGAAAGCTTTGGAAAAGTCGTGTAAATTTATTTTACAAATCTCTATATAATAGAATGTATGTTTAATCACGTCCTGAATCTCGGTGCGGGATTGCGCATTTTGGTTTCACTCATTTTCGCAGGTTTTGCACTTTTGGAAAATTCCTGCAAACATTTATTTAATATACAATGTAGGTTAGATGAGTTAAAAAAAAACACACAGAATATCAGACTAAGTCAATCATTTGAAAACAGCGTGTGTGGTACAGTGTGTGGTTCAGCTGTACCGCGTCTTCTCGCTCTCACTCTCACTCTCTCAAAATTGCCTCACATCAGCGCATCTCATCTGCACTAAGAGAGCTGCTACACACTGCCATACAAGACTTTCGCTCAGCTGACAGCACTGTCACTTGCCTAATCGGGTCAGTGTTGCATCATCACGAACGTTTATTATTTGCACGTCTTTTTAAGTCTTTTTAAACCAGTCGGTACTCGCGTGCTCCAAACTAGTTTTCTGGGTGCTCACGGTCACATCCAAAGCGCGCGCACATGAAGCCGCCTCACAAACACCTCAAGAAAAAGTTATTGTTTTCATTGTTTCTGACTCAAGTAACCTTGTATTTTAATAAATAATGTTACATAAAGACAATTAAACGGTCGGTACTAGCAATAGCACAAGCATACAAATGAACAAACTGTGTTTTAACTTTTTCAGGTAGACTAGCCTAAAACTAACAGTAGCTTCTACTATTCAGGAACAAAATACTATGATGTATAAAGTCATAGATATAGATTATATTTATATATTAATCCATATTAAATATGAAAAAGTTATTTAGTCAAGAGCAGATTTCAGCAGAGTGATTTTTTCTTTCTTTTGTTCTTTAACAGACTGACAGACAGCAGGTATAAAAGCTGCTGTCACTTTCATACCAACCTTTAATGTTAACAATGTTAATTAATTATTAGTTATTGTTAATTAATGTTAACAACAAAAGACAAAATCACTCACTGCTCTTGACTGAATAACTTTTGTAACTTTAATTTTAAGAATTAATCTGTTGTTTAATTTACAGTGAATTTACTGTTTTAATTTACAGTTTATTCCATTTCTGTACCTGAATGTTTTCCACCAAAACTGTTTCTAAAATGAAATTCAAGTCCTGAGTTTAATTTATAATACTGGCTAAGCAAATTACAATATACTTAACATTCTGGCATTCAGTTATGTGATTATGTAACCTAACGTATGTTCTCTGCATGAAGTAATGTCTGGCACAGACGTTACTTCATGCCTGAAGTAATGAAGTAACTTCAGGCATAAGTAATAAGCCTGTGCTTATTAGAAAGCAAACAAATAGTATTAATAATCATAAATTTTCCTTAGCATATGCTATGATAAATCTGAACATTTGTGTAAAATAATGTAGCATTAGGTCATAAATATAGCCTTAAAAGTCATTGAAATTTATTGGTTGAACGAACCCATTTAATGAGTGAATGCCTACGATATAGGAGTTAGCCTATCACACAAACTAGAGTCCTGTTTTTCCGAATATCTGCACGATGGCAAATGTACAATAAACAAGTTACTGAGTAATTTTCAGACACAAAATTCTGTTTTGCCCCATCAATGCGTCTCCGAGCAACACAGTGTTTTGTTTCTCAGCATTACACGGACCAGTAAATGGTTCAAACAGGCTATAAGTACAGTTGTTTGCTAAGTTAAATTAATTAGCATTTTAAACAAATTGGTTGATTTATGGATTCAACTCACTCATTAAGACAGTCACTTGCTGCCACCTACTGCCGGTTGTAGTTTCATATTTTAAAAAGTTGCTCATTATTTAAATTTTTGCAATAATTTAATATTTCTACATTAAAATGTTGTATTTAAACTTAACATAACTTATGCAAAATCCATCTATGGATTTTGTTTATAGTGATTTCATTTGATTGTTAATAGCCAACATGTTTTTTTATTCAGATTGAATTGATTAAATTTAAGAATCTGACATAAAAGGACACATATATGACAATACATTTTCATAATACATCTCTTTGGTTTTTTCTGCTCAGTGTTATTTCAGGGATTTGATCTCTCAACTGAGAGATCACATCCTGTTTATTGTATTATAGTGACTATTTAATATTACATCTAAACTTTGACTAGACATGTTGCCTATTAATTGTATACAGTAGTATATGAACCTGAAAGCATATTTTCATTTTTGTGTATTTTGTGTTACTCCTTAATAATGTTCCAATTGAGGGCATTTGTAGTATAGGTATGGGGTCCAAACATAACCTCAAGCCCAAGGGCCCCCGGTCCCGTAAGTCCTGCCCTGGGTGTAATCACTGCTGAATTTGCCATTATAGGAATACATTACATTTTAAAATATAAATTAATACTGAATGCAATTATTTCAGTTAATTGCAATAATATTACTGTATTTATGATCAAATTAATAATGATTTTGTTTTCAAACCAGCTGTACAATTTCTGTATGTTCATTTTCCAAGAAGAGTTTTATTTAGCCTACCATGGAAATAAGTGATGATTACAATATCCCAAGTCTTGTGTCCTTTTTATTAGTTACCAATGAATGCATTTACCTGTATTGCCAGTAGATGTCATCCATGACCTTTCATGTGTTTTGTATTCTAGTAGAGAAATCGCCTTGAAATGAATTTTTACCAAATGTTCTCTCTAATGACAACTAGATATCCCCCAAGGCTTGACATATTAAGATGTTTCTCATATATAGTCTAAGGTTGGACAGAGTTACAGTTTTTCACCACAATATCTTCTTTACACCCTGACATGAATTCCTGTAACCATTTTTATTCTGGCTTACCTGTTCTAAATTCCAGCTCTAAACTCAATGTCTAATGCCCTCTGAAATATTGCTCATGTTTTTTCAACCATAAGCATTAAAATGTCAACCAAACTAATCCAACACTGTCATTAGCATATTACTTTATAGTAGGTCTCTGCCAGCTATTCACTTTAGCTGAAACACTTTGTATTTTATGCTTTCTTCTCGTATTCATTTGACACTTTGCACATCAGTATTTTAAAGCAATTAATTCAAATTTCAAATTCACACACACACTGCAGTGTAATTACTTCTGCAACACAGGCTTTCAGTAATAATTGAAACAACAGCTGTCTTCCAAAAAGAAAAATATGCCAGCTCCTTCTGAATGCTGTTCTGTATTAAACCTCACAGATGATCACTTATAAATGACTTTGCTTCATAAACTCTTTACATCTGTGTATCTAAAGCTAATCTCTTAGTAATCAAATGGGCATTACAGAAAATTATGTTTCACAGATTACACATTAGAAGTCATTTACTCCTTTTATTAATCAGAAATACTGTACAGTATGGAGAGATTGCAGCTGGTGTGCTTGACCAAAGTGCTGTGGTTCATGACCCATTACAATATGGCTGAGAGCGAACTCCCGATGCTATTTATCAGCTTCCTCCATGCTATTTATCAGCTTTTCAATTAGCTATTGAATCACAGAGACAGGAAAAAGCACTGTCTGCTGAAGACTGCTTATGTCTGGACTGTGTATTCTTCACATGAGCGTGTTGAATGATATTTATTATACAAGTGTTTTTATGCATGTACAGTGTGTGTATATTGTCACGTCTAGTGTGCAGTTTGAGTGAATAGGGAATTTAGATTCTGCTTTATGGGTAATATGTCAAATGCTATGCAGCCATCAGCATCATCCACATATCCATACACATAAACAGGCAAATTTAAAGGTACTCTATATCAGTGGTTCTCAGAGGCGGACAAAGTACTCAACTCCATTACTTGAGTGAAAGTACAGATACTGCTGGTCAAATATTACTCCATTACAAGTAAAAGTTGTAAAGACAGATTTTTACTTAAGTAAAAGTACAGAAGTACTTGCTTTTAAAAGTACTTAAGTACCAAAAGTAAATTTCCTTTTTTATGTCAATGCACTGTTTTATTGTTGTCACAAAAAATAATACTCAAGTAAAGTACAGATACTCAAAAAGTGTACTTAAGTACAATACTCAAGTATATGTACTTAGTTACTGTCCGCCTCTGTGTTCTCAACCAAGGGGGCCACAGAATGACTTAAAAGTGTTTAAACTAAATACACTGAACAAAATTATAAATGCAACACTTTTGTTTTTGCCCCCATTTTTCATGAGCTGAACTCAACCTGTGCAATAATCATGCTGTCTAATCAGCATCTGGATATGCCACACCTGTGAGGTGGATGGATTATCTCGGCAAAGGAGAAGTGCTCACTAACAGATTTAGACAGATTTGTGAACAATATTTGAGAGAAATAGGCCTTTTGTGTACATAGAAAAAGTCTTAGATCTTTGAGTTCAGCTCATGAAAAATGGGGGCAAAAACAAAAGTGTTGCGTTTATAATTTTGTTCAGTGTAATTATCATTGCTGTATTCAAATATTCTAATGCGAATTTAAAATACATAAAATTAATGACAATTGTTTCATTAAAAATCATACAAGGTTAATTCCACACGGCTTTGTGCCCTTGAATGACACTTAAAAAAATAATAATAATAATAATAATAAAAATAAATGAAATAATGGAAGATTTTATTGTTTATGGTCAAGCGGCCCAGGGTGGTGTGTCCTGACAATTGGTTTTAAAGTGGAAATTAATGTACATATTTATGGCACTGGCAATGTTTTGGGCACTAGTAGAGATACAAAAAAAAAGTTATTAAAACAAAATATAAGTCAAATATATTTTTGTAAATTCTATCTAGCCATCTAGCTAGCAAGCTGCAATGCTGGAGTGACGTACGTAAGTTTTCTACAGTGCCTAAGTTGTGCAGTTCTTTACATAACAAGGAGAACGCAGGAAAATCCAGAATCAACAGTCTTTATTGACACCAAGTGAAACATACGTAGGACATGGGATCGACGTTCAAGACAGCACGAGGAACTAAGAAAAGGAAACACTTTAAATACACAAGACATGACGAGGGGATGACGAGAAACACCTGGGATCAATAAACATAACTGCACATAAGGGAAAACTGGGTCATGGAAAGCACGTGGGGGAGGAAATCACGGAACACAGGACTGACATTACTCCCCCTCCCGGAAGGCCCCACGTGCCCCACAACATCCAACGGCTCTGGAGGCCCCTCAGGACAGACACGGGACAGCAGGTACCCGTTCCGGGACCCATGGCGGATCAGGCAGTTCGGGGCACCATGGCGGAGCAGGCAGACTGGGAAGCCATGGCGGATCAGACAGTTCAGGAGGCCATGGCGGAACAGGGAGCTCTGGGAGCCATGGCGGAACAGACAGGTCAGGAGGCCATGGCGGAACAGGGAGCTCGGGGAGCCATGGCAGAGCAGGGAACTCAGGGTCCCTGGCCTCAGCACTTGGCCCAGCCTCCACGGACGGATGCCTACTAACCCCCCCCCCAAAAAAAAATCCTTCAGGAGAATATCGTCTTTAGAGGCCCTCCGCAGGCCTAACTTGGGAACTGTGGTCCTCCCAGGGCTTGACTTGGGAACAGGAGCCCACACTGGAGCGTGGATAAGGGTCGAGAGCCATCCTTTTCGCCTCATCCTGGTTACGGGTGAATAGGGCGGCCGGCGGGCTGGAGAGAGCCACGGCCGCTTGACTGAGGAACACGAAGGGGAGATCTCTACGGGCTAGCGCGATGAAGCGTGCAGCGATCTCCATAATCGCGGGGGGAAAACACGAAAACAAAAACATTTTCCAAAAATGAAAAACAAACACGGCGAGGAGGGGTGCCACTTACTGTTCAGGTGCTGTCTTCTGTCACAGTGTGCCTACTGTGAGGAGCGAGGAACGAGGAGAAAGCAGGAAATTCCAGAATTAACAGTCTTTATTGACACCAAGGGAAACACACGTAGGACACGGGATCGACGTTCAAGACAGCATGAGGTACTAAGAAAAGGAAACACTTTAAATACACAAGACATGACGAGGGGATGATGAGAAACACCTGGGATCAATAAACATAATTGCACATGAGGGAAAACTGGGTCATGGAAAGCACGTGGGGGAGGAAAACACAAAACACGGAACACAGGACTGACACATGGAATTGTAGTAATAAGAAGTGTACTTAAACAATTTAGCTTAGAGTTATTGGAGGGTGATGCTCACCATCTCGATGATGGCTCATTGCCCATTTGGTGCATTAAAGCACCTGACTTATATCATATATTATATATACCATTTGATATATAGTGCAGCACCTATTCTATCTCCCTTGGACCAAGTAATGAGGTCGCTGACCTCCTCTCAGACTATGACTGACAGGTCTTAATGCGGCACATGAGATTCTATGAGGAATAAGGTTGCAGTGGTTCACTGCTTCATATATCATCAAGCTGGATCATACATGAGGTGAGGTGATGTGGGAGAAGAGAGCGATGCATGCTGGGAAATCAGGCGTGTTCATTGCTGCCCTGTGGTGTTTCACAGCGGAGTGGAAGGGGAGGTTTGTAATCGCTTCTTCTCAGTAATTAAAGTGTGATAGAGGAACAGGGGAATAACACATTGAGGAAGAGATACACGTCACTGAGTTTAATCTTTAATTCTGTTTCTTTGTTTAACGAGAGCTCTCTCTCTTGCCATTTGCTCCCTCGCAAACACACACTACTTACTCCAGAAACTTGAGATAGGTGTTACAGCCTTTTGTTCAAGAGTTTGCAAACTGTATCACACAATTTATATCCCCAATTATTATTCATTATAAGCAAGGATGGTATAAAACCTCAATCACTATAAACAGTGAAGAATGCAAATACACTTAGTGTCATTTTCTTTCGCCCCAGAACAAAACATTCTTTAGAACTGGAAAGAAATAGGCACATGTACTCAAGCACTCAGATGTGACAGCAATGATCAATCATGAATACCACAATCAGGGCTTTTCACACTTATAACAGATAACCCTGAGTCATTCTAAACCATGGGTAAATTGAATCCTGGATTATCTTGCCTCACACAGCTCACAATTTACTGGGGGTAAACAATTAATCCTGGGTTTTCATAATCTGACATTTCCTAAATTTCTAAAAGTGAATATTCTTATTTGCATATATGCATGTGTCAGTTTCATTAACTGGACAAACGCACCATGAAACCTGTTTACATTGTGGTTCTAACATTGTGAATCCTCATATTATATATTGCAGACTATACTTAACTTTTTTTTTCTGAGCTGACTTTTCATTCTTCACTTCTTCACTCCAGTTCACATGCTTTCTGTCACCATTAGATATTTCCCCCCTCAAATGCTAAAACGACTATTCATACAACACATGCTTAAGTTTTCCATTTGCCAAGCATCTATTTGTAACATTCTAACACTGCATTGTTTCACACTGTACAAGTTTGACATTGCAATACGGTAATGACACTGTATACTTATTCTGTCATATTCCATCACAAAGACAAATAAAATTTTTCAAACAACACCCCAATTTATCAAGCATGTCCATTGCTGCATCTAAGTCTCAGCAGTGTCAGGAAAACAACATTAGTGCTCCAGAGCTTGTCTAATTTGAAAGAAATCTAATTTATTAAGTGGATTTACTTGCATTAGAACAATAGTGGCATAACCCTCAGGTACTTTACTTTCTTCTTTTTTTATCTCTTTTTTCATATTATTTTCCTTTTTCCTTTTCTGAAGCCATTTTAAAGTCTCGCATTCTACTTTAAAATGTTAATTTAATTAGCAGTGTTTGCTAATGGTCTGAATGATAAACCAAAATAAATTAATCCTCCCTGCACTGTCTGTCCTTGCCATAAATGATACCTCAAATTATATAATAATATTTTTACAGACAGGAATATCACAGACACTTGGGCGTTTTCAACTTGAAGCAACACACTATTAGAAAAATGGCTGACTGGGGTTCTATATACAGCATAACAGTATGGTTCTTTACTCATATCCACAGAACTTGTAATCCAAAATTGTTCTGTATAAGTAGAATACATTTTGCCATGATAAAGTTATGTCTGACAGCTCCTGTCTCATTTTAAGAAAACAGGTTTATTACATATGGAACGATATTCCGGACAATTTTCAAATAGAATAGCAAATTGTATTTTCAATTGCGTTTTTCATATGTGGACGCATAAATTGTGACATAATCCAAATGCAATTGCAAATCCTGCATTACCGTTTGCATTTTCACTTTCGCAAACGCACAGTGACTGCCACATTTCAAATGAGAAAGCAAAGTCCATTTGCAACTGTATTTCCCATGTCTTAGGAGTTACCAGATAATTCTGTCTTTTTTACCCCAAATGTAGCGATTATCCCCTGCTAACAGCGGGAGCCACAACGGTACGCACATTAGGTCAATATTCACTAATAACCAAACGCTTTCACCTGTCTCAGCATCTCTCACTGTTTACAGTCACTTACACTTTTAATCCATAATAGAGAGTGCGTCACACCTGCCTCAAGACCTTTTACCGTTTGCACTCCACTTGATGCACTTAAGCAAACAAACAGAGCAAATCTACACGTATTTACCTATTTGCCACCTATATCTTATTCCTATCTAATAGCCTATGTGCACCTGCCTCAAGAGCTCTCAGTCTGTTTACGATCCGATAGATGCATGTGACAAAACAGAAAATGCTGCTACTCTTACTCTGCCTGCCCCAGATGACACTTCACCAGTCAGATCTAGGTGCAGCTGTCACAGAACAT
>NW_015557060.1:46918-48016 GCF_001515605.1 Sinocyclocheilus anshuiensis | reverse complement strand
ACGCTCTCTATTATGGATTAAAAGTGTAAGTGAGTGTAAACAGTGAGAGATGCTGAGACAGGTGAAAAGCATTATTAGTAAATATTGACCTATTGTGCGTACCATTGTGGCTCCCACTGTTAGCAGGGGATAATCGCTACATTTGGCGTAAAAAAGACAGAATTATGTATTGTGCCAAGAAGGTTGCACTGTCTATTCGTTCACACAGGTACGAAACTGATTGGTAGCTGCCTTTAGCGGAGCCTTTACCGATTACCTCCATTGATCAGAGCATTCGGCACGGTCGTCTGTGAGTGACGTCACCTCCCAATACAAACACGCCCCCTAGTATAGTCCCGCCCCCTCACATTGATTGGCAGCTTTCCATGTAGACATCGGAAATTCAAATGCAAAAGGAATTGTGATTCCATTTGAGTTTTGGCAGGTTACATGCGCGACGCAGCGAGAGTGAAAAAGCAGACTGGTAATTAATATTGCTATTTAAATATGACAGGCTGGTAACTCCTAAGACATGGGAAATACAGCTGCAAATGGACTTTGCTTTTTCATTTGAAATGTGGCAGTCACTGTGCGCGAAAGCGAAAATGCAAACGCTAATGCAGGATTTGCAATTGCACTTGGATTATGTCACAATTTATGCGTCCACATATTGAAAACGCAATTGAAAATACAATTTACTATTCTATTTGAAAATTGTCCGGAATATCGTTCCATAATTACAAGCTATTATAGTCTGCTATTTAATCTGCACATCACCATGCATGATTGCAAGCTAATCCGCTGTAACATCAAAAGATGCCAGCTGTTAACGAGCAACATATCGTCTTTTATATAATTAGTGTTTCATGTAGATTCTGAAAGTCTATTCTTATAACTCTTTCTTAAAACTCTTATCTTTCATTCTTGCACCACAATATATAGTACCTGACATAACAGAACACTGGCAGTGATGATGAACAGGCCAAGCTGATATTACAGTGTGTAATATAGGACAGCTGGAACATTGTATTGACTAATCATCATTTGTCCATTTTATAACCATTTAAGCTAATTTGTTGTTGATATACATACATACATACATACATACATACATACAGT
>NW_015557060.1:41153-46839 GCF_001515605.1 Sinocyclocheilus anshuiensis | reverse complement strand
AAAAGATATTTAGGCAAAATAAGAAAAATGTACACATCTCCATTCTATTCAAGATGGCGCAACTATTTTTGGCATGCCGTCTATTGCTCTTGTTGCTTTGGTCTCTTTTAAGTATTGTTTTAGCTTGTTATGGCTCTAAAATATGCAACAATTACTCCAATTTTAAAGACATCAAATTCAGACACATCTATTTTGGCCAACTTTAGACCAATCTCTAATTTACCTTTTATGTCTAAAATTCTGGAAAAAGCAGTGATAACTCAGATACAAGCTTTCCTGAGTTCTAACAATATTTATGAAACTTTTCAATCTGGGTGGGTTCAGGAAATTACATAGTACAGAATCTGCTCTTTTAAAAGTTTTTAATGACATCTTATTGACCACAGATTCTGGAAATGCAGTTGCTTTGATCTTACTAGATCTCAGCTCAGCCTTTGACCTAGTTGATCACAATGTACTCAATCTCATGCTTAAAAAATTATATTGGCCTGCGAGGCACTACTCTTCAATGGTTTCGGTCTTTTTTAACTAACCGTAAGATATGTGTACGTATTGGACAATATACTTCCTCCACCGCTCCTGTCTTGTGGTGTTCCTCAGGGCTCCATTCTTGCTCCAACTCTGTTTATGTTATATATACTGCCTTTAGCTTTGATTTTTCAGAAATATGGAATTTATTTTCATTTATATGCAGATGATGTCCAGTTGTACCTCCCCTTTAAACCAAATGATAAAAATGCACTAGGAGCTCTGCATGCATGCATTCAGGAACTTAAGTCATGGCTTACAAAATATTTTTTAACTCTAAACGAAGGTAAAACTGAAGTAATTATGTTTGGACCTAGTGATGCTTTTAATGCCTGTAAATGTAACGTTGGTTCCTTAACTCAATGGGTTACTCCATGTGCAAAAAATGTAGGTTTTTGGCTTGATTCTGGTCTAAAGCTCGACAAACAGATAAATGGAGTAGTTAAAGTGTGTTTTTTCAATCTTCGTCACCTGGCTAAAGTGAAACCATTGTTATCAACCAGGAACTTCGAAAAAATAATTAATGCATTTATTTCCCGTTTAGACTATTGTAATTCACTTTATTATGGGATTAACTGCTCATCCATGGAGCGTTTACAACTGGTCCAAAACGCAGCAGCCAGGCTTTTGACGAGAACACGTAAATCCCAGCACATCTCTCCTATTTTGATCTCTCTCCAGTGGTTGCCTGTAAAATTCAGAGTTGAATTTAAAATATTAATCTGGGTTTTTAAATCGCTTGATAATCTTGCGCCAGTCTAACTCGCCGAGTTGTTGCACTCACACACATCAGCGAGACCACTTAGATCGGGGCATTTAAAAATGTTATCCGTGCCTAGGTCCAGACTGAAACATCGTGGTGACCGAGCTTTTGCCGGGCCAACACTTTGGAATAATTTCCCTGTTGCCATTCGAACAGCACCTTCTTTGTCTGTTTTTAAATCAATGCTTAAATCTTATTTATTTGAACAATGTATGCTGGGTTAATTTTTTTACTCTACTGTTTTTGTGTATTTTCTACAACTATGTACAGCACTTTGGTCAACCCTTGGTTGTTTTAAAATGTGCTTTATAAATAAATGAAGAAGAAGAAAAGTTTTCACCCCCTGGCTCTTATTGCATTTTTATTTTTCTTCTGGAGCATCGGTGAGCGCTTGAACCTTCTGTAATAGTTGCATATGAGTCCCTCCGTTGTTCTCATTGTGAAAAGATGGATCTCAAAATCATTGTCACTGCTGGAAAAGATTCAAATATGCAGAAGATGTGGAGGAGCTGGGGGATTTTTCTGAAGAACAGCAGGCAGTTGAACTGCTCAGGACCAATGCAGGACTCATGAACAACTATCACAAAACAGAAAAACTGTCGTGGATCATCCAGGAAACAAGACACAGTATTAAGATTCAAGGGTATGTAAACTTTTGAACGGGTTCATTTTTATAAATTCAGTTATTATTTTTTTCTTGTGGAGTATATATAAACATTTGTTATGTGAAATAGCTTATTCAGGACAGCACTAAATAAAAATAACATGCAATTTTCATGAGCTCTCTTATTTTGTTAAAATTATTAACATATTTGCATATTCTGCAAGGGATATGTAAACTTATAAGCACAACTGTATATATATTGGTCTGTTGTGTGTTGTCATACTAAAATGGTATTTTCGGGGACTTCCGAAAATTTCGGAAATTTCGGAGTTTCTTGTTAAACCTGTTTTTTTTCCATCTGTAGTGCCAACAAAGTTTCATAAACGGGCTGTAATTGTTTGGATCGCCTTATGTCTAAATCTAAAGGAAAATTTGCAGAAAAGGATAAGGAGTGCTCGTCAATTTCCATGGCCGACATACGTTCGCTGCTGGACGAACACAGAGCGGCCCTTTCGGCCGATTTCAAACCTCATTTGAGTCCCTTGCTTCTACGCTGGATAGCATTCAATCAACTATTAACGATCACGGGAAACGCATTGATTCTCTCGAAGTTAACGCCACTTCAGTTGACCAACGGCTCCAGCAACTTGAGGGCGCTTACTCCGCGTTGCAGAAAGACAATGATCTGCTCAAACACAAAGTAGCTGATCTGGAGGGACGCAGCAGATGTCAAAACATTCGGATCATTGGATTACCTGAATCGATTGAAGGCCCTCGTCCATCAGCGTTCTTCTCTCAACTGCTCATCGATGTGCTTGGTCCGGAGGTCCTCACTTCGCCCCCCGAGATAGATCGAACGCATCGGAGCCTCGCTCCCAAGCCAGCGCCGGGAGGAAAACCGCGACCCGTCATCTTGCGTTTCCACCGATTTCAAGTTAAAGCCATTGTAATCCGGGAGGCTTGCAAACGGGGCATCCTGTATTATAAGGGCCATCCGATTCGCATGTTTGATGACTACAGCCCAGACGAATTGAAGCAGTGCGCCGAGTACAGAGGTTCGATGGCCGAGCTATACAAACGCGGGAACAAGCCTGCGCTCCTTTATCCAGCCAGGCAGTGCATCACTCAACCAAACGGGGATAAAACTTGGCTCCTGTCTGCTTCGGATGCTGTTAAATTCGTTCAAGACTTAAACACGAATTTGTAAGAAGGCCAACTGACATTTTCTGATTATAAATGTCTTGCTGCACTGCACTTGCGCACCTGTGGTGCGTTCTCTTTTTTTTTTCTTCTTTTGTTTTTATAAACCTCGTTTTACTATGGACTGTAGTTGCGTAAATACTAGACCCTTTTGTTAAGTTTTGTATCTTGAATTCAGTACGCATCGTTGCACTGTGGTTTTGGCTGCACATCACTCTACCCTACGGGGATAAAACTGGGCTGTGTGCTTCGGATGCTGTCAAGTCTGTTAAAGATTTCAACACGAACTCGTAAGAAAGCCAACTTACACTTTCTGTTTATTGATGACTTGTTAAGCTGTTGCTGCTATTGCGGCGCTTACCCCTCTTTTATTTTTACTTTTATTTATTTATTTAATTTTTTTATATATATAAATTTCGCCTTACTATGCACTGTAATTCCGAGAGTACCGTACACTTTTAGTTTTGAATCTTGACATATGTATATATCCTTACACGGTGGTTTTGCTGTAAGATTAATGCAGTTTTGCTACATAGTTATGTAGCCCGCGTGGTTCGCATAAATTCTAGCTTCATGGCTCTGTGTTTTCTTTTGAGATGTTCGATTGATAAGGTTTAACATGTGTTCTTTAAATATATTTACACTAATGTGGGGGTAGTGCGACTGCTATAAGTAAGTATTAATCTAAGCTGATCTTTGTATCAGAGTGCTGTTTGTTGCTGTTCTTTTCGGCAACTGGTTTGGGGTTGGTATGTTTAATGTGTGTGTTATTTTTTTATAATCTTGCGTGCTTCCACCTTTTATTTTGATTTCGGGAATTTGTCATGGCTGCACTTTTTTGTTGGATTATTACCACTAAAAGACACTTATGTTACATCGTAACACCAGTTCGGCATCCAGCGGTGCTTTGAGATTTATCAGCTGGAATGTGAAGGGGTTGCATTCACCTGTGAAACGCAATAAAGTGCTTGATCACTTGAGAAGTTTAAACACTAAAATTGCTTTTTTTGCAGGAAACCCACCTTAAACCATCTGATCAACTGAAACTTCGTAGAGGTTGGGTAGGCCAACTCTACCATTCTTCATTTTCAAGTAAGGCTCGTGGGACTGTAATCCTAGTGCACAAACCTGTACCTCTATCTGTTTCTAAAGTTATATTGAATCCTAACAGTCGCTTTATTATTGTTACTGGAAAATTCTTTGGTAGTACTTCGACTTTAGCTAATGTATATGGCCCAAATTGGGATAATGAGGATTTCTATAAAAACTTTATTTTCTCTCTTCCAGACTTAGTTTCTAGTCAGCTCATTCTGGGTGGAGACTTCAACTGCTGTCTTGATCCCTCACTTGATCGTTCTTCCAATAAGCCCCTCTCTCAATCTAAATCATCTAAAATCATTCAACTGTTTATGGAGCAGTATGCAGTCTCAGATGTATGGCGCTTTTTCAACCCCAGTGATAAGCAGTTTTCTTTTTTTTCTCCTGTACATGGTACCTTTTCTCGAATTGACCTCTTTCTTATCGATAATAAGTTGCTCTCCTCTGTTTGTACCTGTTTTTATAGTCCTATAGTAATGTCAGATCATGCTGACAGATCATAGTGGATATTTCATTTCCGGGTGTATCTTTCACGCGATCCCCTTGGCGCTTTAATTTATTTCTTCTTACTGACCCAGATTTCATTGAAACCATTAACAATCACATTGATCTTTTCATTTCTACTAATGTTAACCCCGACATGTCAGCATCAACAATCTGGGAGGCATGCAAAGCCTATTTATGTGGAGAGATAATTTCCTACTCTGCCTTTCAGAAAAAAAAAATACTGCTGCAACGGGCATCTCTATTTCTAGGGATTTGATGAACTTACAGTCTAAATGCGCAAACGCACCTGACCCTGAACTTATCAAAGATTTGCTTATTAAAAAGTCAGAATTTGATATTTTGGCTGCTGATGGGGCAATCGAAGCATTACTTAAGTCTGGTCATAATTATTATGAATCTGGAGATAAGCCAGGCAAAATATTGGCCCACCAAATTCGACAATCTGTCTCAACCCAACATATCTTACAGATCAATACCATCGATGGTACAACTATTAACCCTCAAACTATTAATGACCAATTCAGGAGTTTTTATTCTTCGTTGTATGCTTCTGAGTGTTCATCTGAAGAGGCTGAATTTGATGTTTTTTTAGCCCCCTAAACAATCCTTTCATTGACCCTGAGACATCTTCTAGATTAGATGAGCCTTTTTACTTTAGATGAAATTAAAGGTGCATTACTTTAAATGCAGAATGGGAAATGCCCTGGGCCTGATGGTCTGCCTACTGAATTTTTAAAGCATTTGCTGATAAACTTTCCCCATTAAACATGTTTAATGAATCCTTAAAACTTCCCCAAACTTTAAGACAGGCCACCATCTCACTAATATTAAAGAAAGGCAAGGATCCGCTTCTTTGTAGTAACTATCGCCCTATTTCTTTGTTATGTGCGGATGTTAAAATATTAGCTAAGATGCTGGCAAGGCGTCTAGAGGCTGTTCTGCCTTCAATTATTTCTACAGACCAAACAGGGTTTGTTAAGGGAAGA
>NW_015557060.1:23857-40918 GCF_001515605.1 Sinocyclocheilus anshuiensis | reverse complement strand
GTTAAGGGAAGACACTCTTTCCACAACATCAGGCGTCTTTTTGATATATTATACTCTCCTTCAACATCTACCACTCCTGAGCTGGTTATTTTGATGGACGCAGAGAAGGCATTTGACCGTGTGGAGTGGCCTTATTTGTTCTACACTTTAAAAAGATTTGGATTTGGCAGTAAATTTATTTCCCGGATTAAAGTTCTGTATGCTTCTCCTTTAGCTCGTGTAGCTTGTGTCCGTACCAACAATAACTATTCTGACTATTTTCCTCTCCAACGTGGTACTCGGCAGGGCTGCCCACCCTCCCCCTTACTGTTTGCCATTCCTATTGAACCTTTGGCAGTAGCCCTTAGGTTCAGTCAGATGATGGGGATCACAAGGGGGCTTCTGTGCATAAACTGTCTTTATACGCCGATGATCTTTTACTTTTTATCTTTGATCTGGACAGATCCATACCCCAAGTGTTAGTTTTATTGGAGGAATTTGTACAGGTCTCAGGGTATAAACTAAATTTTCATAAGAGTGAACTAATGCCTATAAACTCTTCGGCCATAGCTTATCCTCTTTCAAAACTCCCGTTTAAGACATCATTAGATCATTTTAATTATCTGGGCATCTGCGTAACTAAAAACTGTTCTGATCTCTTTAACTGTAATGTTTCTCCTCTGCTGGATCAAATGACTAAAGATTTTCAACATTGGTCTTTATTGCCTCTTTCCCTAGCAGGTAGGATAAATTGTATAAAAATGAACATACTGCCTAAATTTTTATATCTCTTTCAATGCATACCAGTTTTTATTCCCAAGCGTTTCTTTCACTCTTTGGATAGCTCTATTTCTCAGTTTACATGGAATGGGAAAACTCCCAGAATACGAAAAGGCATCTTACAAAAAACCTTGTAAGCCTTGTAAACCTTGGTTTAGCATTACCCGACTTCTTGTTTTATTATTGGGCTGCAAATGTCAGATATATGTTATTCTGGTGTAGTTCTGATGATCAGCCCCCACCCTGGTTAAGGATTGAGGAGGCTGCATGTGATAATTCTTCACTTATGTCTCTTCTCTGTCTTCCTCTCTCATTATCACCTTTAACATTTTCCAATAATGTTATAGTTAAGGACTGTCTAAAGATCTGGTGTCAATTTAGGTGTCATTTTACTTTACAGTCAACACCTCTTTTATACCCAGTGCACCTTAACCCCCTCTTTCCTCCCCCTCTCACTGATAAGGCTTTTGCGGCTTGGCTGAATCGTGGGATCATTTCTATTAAGCATCTTTACTTTGACGGAACGTTCGCTTCATTTGAACATTTGACTCAAGTTTTTAACTTGCCAAGGTCCCATTTTTTCATATATTTGCAGATCCGGGACTTTGTCCGTAAGCATTTTCCCGGGTTCCCCATGAGCCCATCCTCCACCCTTGTCGATAGTATTTTCAATACTAATCCTTATCAAAGAGGAGCTATCTCTACAATATACAATATTTTATCAGCATGTCACCCCCTGGCTTCTGATTGTCTTCGGATTACCTGGGCTAGGGATCTTAACATTGAGATAGATGCAGAGACATGGAAGTTGGTTTTAAAACGTGTTCATAATTCATCTGTTTGCGCTCGCCATGGGGTTTTACAGTGTAAAGTTGTTTACAGAGTACACTGGTCAAAAAGTAAATTAGCCCGTATGTTTCCCAACATTGATCCATGTTGTGACAAGTGTCATCTAGAACCAGCTAATTTAGCCCACATGTTCTGGACTTGTCCTGCTCTGTCTCTTTTTTGGTAGTCTGTTTTTGACTCACTTTCAGCTACCACATCTGTTAAACTTTCTCCCTCTCTGCTAATTGGGTTGCTTGGAGTCTTGCCTTCTGATTACTCATTGCCATCTCATTTCATTGAGCTGGTAGCTTTTCTCACTTTACTAGCAAGACGTTGTATTCTGATGAATTGGAAAGGTCCTCACGCCCCCTCTCACACTCGGTGGTTAAAAGATGCTTTATTTTTTATTAAATTAGAAAAGATTAAACAGTTTTCGTGGCTCTATAGTCAAATTCTCAAACATTTGGTTACCCTTCCTTGAGCATGTTAGAACTCTGCAGCTGGATGCAGTCTCTCTTGATTAATTACCCATCTACACTGTACTATTATTACTCCATTTATCCCGATTGTGCACTTGTATTGCCTTGTTAGTAGCACACATTTGTAACTAAGCTATTTATTTATTTTATTATTTTTATTATTATTGTTTTTTTACTTATTCTTTTTAACCTAATTTAGATGTTTGTTTGCTTTTTCTCCTTTTCCTCTAATGTTTGTATGCTTATTACTTTCTGTCTGTCTTGTTGTTTTGAAAATTAAATAAATAAATCATATAAAAAAAGGTATTTTCTTTGAATAAATTTGTCTTTTCAGAATGTAATGTCAAAGCAAACTGCCATCAGGGGCGCTATTGAGTACCGAATGGAGTAGACGTGTTCTGCTGAGCTCCTCTCCATATTTGAAGTTAATCGGTCATTGTTTTAATTTCTTGGTTTATTTTACTTCATAATTTTCTTTGTTGAAGAGCTGTATAATGACTAAGCCCAAAGTTGAAAGTGGAAAGAAGTTGGAAAAAGCATTGAATGAATCCCCTGCTCAGTCACCGTCGGAAATGGCAGACCAGGCCGCGGCATTCTCGGGGTCAAGTGGCGAGACTGACGCGGAATCTACCAGTATTCTTCTGGCAATACAGAATATGAGGAAAATGATGACTGATCGATTTAATCTTCTGGAAGCAACTTTGGCGTCCACTCAAGCATCTTTAGTGTGCCTCGGGGATAGAATTAAGGAGGTGGAAAATGCTACTGCTGATTATGACCGCCGCCTTTCCCTCGTCGAGCAGAAGTGCGCAAAAGTACAGTCAGAGAATAAAGCTCTTTGTGAGAAAGTGATCGATCTGGAAGCTCGCTCCAGGCGGCAAAACATTCAAATCGTTGGCTTGCCTGAGAAGATAGAGAATGGGCGCCTCACGGAATTTCTGACGAAGTTTATTCCTGACCTGCTGGGTGCTAGCAACTTCTCTAAGCCGTTGGAAGTGGATCGAGCTCATCATCTGGGGAGGCAACCCTCTGGAGAAGACGTGCGGCCGCGTGTGATGATAGCCCGGATTCATCACTTTCAAACGAAGGAAAAAATACTCCAACTGGCTCGTCAACAGTTTCCTCTGCGCTACAAAGGCAGGCCAATACACATCTTTCCCAACCTTCCGGGTGAAATAATGAAGCAGCCACTGTTGCCAACTCTCGCGAGACAAATAAGCAACCGCAGCTTCAAAAACAAGCCCAATATTTTTTTATAATTTATTATCATCAATATTATTTATTATCAATTATTTATTACCAATAAATAAGCCCGCAACATATTAAACTGAAACTATCCTTTTATCTGAAAAGCACAAACTTAAGTTATTTTACAAAAATCAGCAAACTGCAACAAAGCAGGAACAAAACTCATCTCCAATCACTTGTGAGCAGAATAGGATTGGACAGATGGAAAAGGAGAAAAACACAAGAGCTTCAAAGGGGAGCTGTAACATAGCCACATAGCCTACTAAAATATTGGCTATTCGAACCAAATCTACTCTTAGTATTAGTATAGGCCTACTTGTTTTTTTGTTTTTTAACAGCCCGTGATAATTAATACATTACAAAAACATTGTAAAAATAAAAAAATAGGCTACCTTATAAAGGAAAAAAGTCATCCCACTCCTCTACGTCTAATATCATCGCTTGGATTACAGCGTCACCCTCATTAAAGAACAATCATGTTCAAAAAGAAGGTGCGTGCGGAGGGGGTGGAATATTTGACAAATTAAGCTACAGCACTTATATTTTTGCACTGATTGGCTATTAACTGTGAGCAGACAGAGTGTCAATCAATGCATTGGAGAATACAGTGAACATAAATGAAAAGAAACGAAGTTGCTTGTCAGGTTTTCCTAACAAGCAACCATGTTTTTTAAAATAAGCCCAAATAACCGCATCCCGCGACCCGGGATTTTTCACCCAACTTTACAAAAAAATAAGCCGAAAGTCGCGTATAATACGCAGACTTGGCAACTCTGGAAGCAGCGGCAGGCATTCAATGATGTCAGGATCGAAGCATCTCCGGGAAGCCGGTGTGAGAAGCGGCTTCATTTACCCGGCAAGACTGCGCGTCACCCATGGTAACACTGACAAGTTGTTTTCCTCGCCCGAGGAGACGGAGGTCTACATCGGGACGCTGTCTTGAAAATCATTTATATATGCTGGCATAATATGCTCTGGTATGTGACTTTTATGCAACAGCAATTCAGACTGGGACATTTATATGACCGTTTTTTGTTCATAAAGTTATTTATGTGGTTGGAGAGTGGTTCCGATGGTCCAGCTACCCCTGGAGTTTTTGGGATGCGTGTTCTCACTTTCGTCCAAAGTGGGACGGGGGTTGGGGGGTAATGTTCTTTTTGTGCGAGTTGTTTTTTTTATTTTGATACCATTAAGTGTTTTAAAAGGGCGGTATGCTTGTACATTGTTTATTTTCAACTTTTGTATGAATCCAAGTTTACCTTCGAAGGGCAGCGGCATCACTTTTACCAGGAATGTGCGTGGCTTGGGTCATGTGATCAAGCGAGCTAAAGTATTTTCCCATTTGAAATATCTGTCCGCTGATGTTATGTACTTGCAGGAGACCCATATTAGGCCCACGAGAGAGAAGATGCTTAAATGCAGCTGGGTTGGCCATATCTTTCAGTCCACATTCTCCAGCAAGGCTAGAGGAGTTGCAATCTTAATCCGTAAAACAGTTCCTTTTAGACATGTTTCCACTTTGAGTGATCTAAACGGTCGATATATTTTGGTAACTGGTTACATTTATTCATTTCATGTTACACTTCTTAATGTGTATGGACCAAATTTTGATGACCCTACTTTCTTTACTAAAATATTTACTTTATTGTCTGATTTTACTGATTCACATGTTATTGTAGGTGGCGATTTTAACTGTGCTTGATAATGTTTTGGACAGGTCAGCCCAAATAAGCCAGTTGCCCTCTGCCTCCATAGTTCTGAATAGTCTACTGTCCTCCATGAATCTGGTTGATTATATGGAGACTGATACATCCCACAGGTAGAGACTATTCTTTTTTTTCACAAAAGCACAAATCTTTTTCTAGAATTGATTATTTTTTTGCTTACTCCAAACTTATATCAAACGTGACCACTTCAGATTATCACAACATCTTAATTTCTGATCACTCTCTGACTTCAATGGTTCTTGATCTTGGCCATACGACTAAACCATATTGTTGGCATTTTCATCCTTCTCTACTTTCTGATGTATCATTTTGTCAATTTATATCTCAAAAGATCTCTGAATTTTTAGATATCAATGATAATTCTGAAGTAACTGACTCCACTTTGTGGGAATCTTTTAAGTCTTTTGAGTCTTCAGCCAGACGAGACAAACGTAGACGCCTTTCAGAAATAGAAGAGGAATGATCTTAATTGGAACCCTCTTTCCTGTAGCCCTTCTGCCTTACAGACTATTCTTAAATTAAAGTATGAATATAATACTATTTTATCTGGACAGGTATGGGATCAGTTGTTAAGGGTAAGACAAAAATATTTTGAGTTAGGGGATAAGCCCCATAAATTGCTAGCTCGACAGCTGAGGGGTTTACAAGCTAATAAAGCCATACACAAAATTAAATCAGAAGCAGGGGACATGCTTGTGGATCCTAAAGGTATAAATGATCGCTTTAGAGAATATCATGAACAATTATATACATCAAGAGCAAGAGGGGACATCTGTAATTGGCTAGGTCCTTTGAATCTTCCTAAACTGAGTGACGCTGCTTGTGAGGCCTTAAACTCTGACATTACTATTTCAGAGATTGTTGATGCTATAAAATCCTTTCCTAATGGCAAAGCGGCAGGGCCAGACGGTTTTGGTATTGAACTATTTAAAAAATATTCTGAAAAGTTGGCTCCCCTTTTACTGAGGCACATTATATGATGCTAATATCTCATTAATACTGAAAGAGGGTAGGGATGAGACTGAGCCTTCATCTTATCGGCCTATTGCATTACTTAACTCTGACATTACAATTTTCACAAATTTATTAGCCAATAGGTTAAATAAATACATTTCATCTATTATACATACGGATCCAACTGGTTTTGTTCCTAATAGATTTTCATTTTTTAATGTCAGGAGATTAATGAACATAATGTTACATACACCATAAGTACAAGAAAGGCTCTAAAGGGGCTGCTCTGTGTTTAGACGCAGAGAAAGCTTTTGATCAGCTGGAATGGCCTTATATGGTGAAGGTTATGGAAGAATGTGGGTTTGGTAGTCGTTTTGTGTCATGGATTACAACACTATATGCTCACCCATCCTCTGCCGTACTCACAAATCAAGAAAAAAAGTATTTTTTATTACATCGTGGGACACGTCAAGGATGTCCCCTTAGCCCTTTGCTTTTTGCAGTTGCGATCGAACCCCTCGCGATCAGTATTAGAAACCATCCATCAATCGAGCCTGTAAGACTGGGAATGTAGATCATTACATTTCCTTGTATGCAGATGATGTTGTTCTCTTTCTGTCGAATCCTGAGCAGTCAATTCCTTTACTGTTAGATCTTATAAAATCTTTTGGTACAGTCTCTGGATATAAAGGTAGAGGATCTAAAGATGGACATTGGCAAATGGAGGACTCTTCCTCTTTCTATGATAGGCCGTATAAATGCTGTTAAAATGGTCTCTCTGCCTAGATTCTTATATCTCTTTCAAAACTTACCTATTTTTTTGACAAAAGCTTTTTTCAAATCATTAGATTCGGTAATCCTGCCTTTTATCTGGGGCTTTAAAGCTCACAGAATATATAAAATACATTTACAAAAACCAAAAGAGAAAGGTGGGCTAGGGCTACCTTGCTTTTTGCATTATTACTGGGCAGCAAATGCGAGGGCCCTTGTTTATTGGCAGGAGGATTATAAAACAGAAATCTCAATTGACACTCCCCCCTGGGCTACTATTGAAAAAAGTTGAAAATAGTTCACTCACAGCACTTTTCAACTTCTGTATTGCCTGCATCTGTTAAGGTGGATAATTTTATTGTTTCAAACTGTTTGAAAATATGGCACCAGATAAAGAAGGGATGCAGATTACCTGACACTGCTTTTTTTGCCCCAGTATATCGCAATCACGCATTTCACCCTTCTCTCTCAGATACAACATTCCACATGTGGAGGCTGTGTGGTATAGTTACCTTGGAGGATTTATATATTAACACACATTTTGCTTCTTTTTCTCAATTAAAGGAGAAGTTTTCTCTTCCCACAGCACACTTTTTTCGACACTTACAGATTAGAAATTATGTACGTCATGCAGTGCCTAGTTTTGAGTCTCTGCCGGAGGAAAGAAGGATTTATAGACTATTGTTGGGCTCACCTGATTCCAAACATTTAATTTCAGATTTTGTAATTATGTTTTCTGAAGAAGTTAGTTTTTCTTCGCATTCTTTAAAAAATTCTTGGGAGGAGGAATTCGGTATACAGATAGGAGCTGAAGTGTGGGAGGAGAGCCTTAACGGGATTCGTTCTTGTTCTATTCATTCTAGGCATCAGTTAATTCAATTTAAGGTGATGCATAGATTGCACTATTCAAAATCTAAATTACACAGGATTTTCCCAACCGTTTCTCCTACATGTGATCGATGTAAATCTGCAGAGGGCTCTCTTACCCATCTCTTTTGGACATGCCCTAAACTTTATAATTTTTGGTGTAACATATTTAAGTGGTTTTCTGACATGTATGGTTTTGCGTTTAAGCCTGATCCAGAGATTGCATTATTTGGATATTCTGCTTCTTTGTCAGACCATAATGTCTCTGTACAAAGCACTATTATTTACGGAATGATTATTGCTAAGAGCATCATTCTACGACTTTGGAAATCAGATACTGTTCCTCAGTTCATGACCTGGTTGACTTATCTTACTGGAATATTGCACATGCAGAGAGTCAGGTATGGAATTATGGGTAACCTTGATCAATTCTACAGTATATGCCAACCGTTTCTGGATCATCTTAACCAGTTAAATGCTGACTCTGATCAGTAATGTCGGGCAAAGTATGCTGTCTGCTCTGCCCTCTACTGAGTGCTTGTTTGTTTGTTTGTGCTTTACCACTGAAACTGCATATACGCCCTGGTTCTTAGTTTTTTGCTTGTTTTTTTTTTCCTTTTTTTTTCTTCCTTTTTTATATTATTATTATTAATGGTCGATGATGTTAATAATTACTAATAATCATTTATATTGTTGTTTTTATTGTTAATATTATAATTAATTGATTTGTATATATTTTCTAAACGTATTTTGTTTTCTTTTACTTTTGTAAAATGTAAAATTCTAATAAAAATACTATAAAAAAAGCAAACTACCGTCACCTTCTCCCAGTGAAATTAGCATAGAATTTTAATCTGTCCAGCACATTCAAGAGGAAATGTGAAGAGAATTACATACAAATAATAATTATAATAATGAATTTCATAAAATAATTTCATAAAATGAGGAACTTTCACATAATAATAGGTTACTGAATGACTTCATGACGTTTCTCATTATTAAGAGAAACTAATCATTATTACAAAAAAAAAAAAAAGTTTAATTATTCCAGCATCTTCTGCATATTTGAATCTTTTCCAACGGTATTTGGCCTTAAAAGTTTGGGTTTGGGCACCAGGGGTAAAAACCACCACAATTATTGAATTAAATTAATCATTAGAGATTAAATTATTAGAGCCACTATCAATTCTTTTATATGAATCAAATAGGACAAGCAACAACAAGAAAGGGTTTTTCAAAGTTTTCTATTCAACATCAATTCCAATCATATTATCTCATAATTCAGTACATCATATTCAACATGGAAAAAGAAAACAGAAAATAAATAAATCACAACAATTTTAATTCCAGGCCCAGGAACATTTACCTTTTAAATACCTTACAATAAATGAGTGACCAATAAATCAGCAAATAAACAATTGAATAATTCAAACAATTAAATGTAATGCAATAAATCTTGTACAAGACAAAATAGAATCACAATAAAATAAGACAATCACATAGGAGAAAAATAAGCATAAGAAAAATTAGCTGGATGCAAAGTTCAAAAAAAAAAGAAAAGGAGGAAAAAAAATCCTTTTTAATGTATTCCCCTATACAAATACACTATTTTAACAAATTAATTGAAACAAACTTTAATTCTTAACCCCAAACAATATTAATCCAACAAATTAAAAAAACAAACATTAATTTGCTCATCGTGTCACTCATTACACTACTGGGCCTGAAACGTAATTCATCACATCACACACAATATTAACAATAGAATTCGGCAACTCGAGCACCAAAATAAATACAAAAAAAACCTCCCTTCACCAAAAAGCTCCTCAAAACACACTACATATAATGCCCTGAATTAGCGTTTAAACCACAATCACCTCACAACCGAATTGGAAAAAACTCTCTCTCAAACGCTCTATTTACACGCGAATCGCTCTCAACACAACTTCCAAATGCTTAACGAAATTCAATGAGGAAAACATATTCCTCAAAATACGAATCATAAGCATTAAAAGCACAAAAGACCGCAGCATTAAATGTAGCATTAGCACATCAATGCAAAGAGGGCTACTACAGCAATACTCACAACCCATCCACTAGTGTGACCATGACCGGGAATAACCCGCACACCTGACAACCAAGGCTAGAGAGCGAGAGAGAGAGCGAGAGACGCAATCACACTTTCTTAAATAACTTCCTACCTGGTTCCCCGTATATACGCTCAACAGCGCCACCCCCAGTACTACATAGAAAAAGCACAAATCACTGACAACGGTCACATTCTTCCCCCCATGGAGAAAGATGCCTAATGTTCTGCACTATTATAAACTATATATGCTCATCACAGGAAAATTTGTCAATACATGAAACCCTGCAACAACAACAGCATAAAAAAACACTAGTTCCCGCATTCAACATTTACATTTCACTCATTTCCAAATAATTTGGCATTGCAATACGAAGTACTAGCTAATCCGGGACATAATTTCATTAATATTAAAACCCTAGAAAATCCTCATCCTCTGACTCCTTAGTAAAAATTTTCAAGGCTCCCTCCATTTCCTTACGATCCAACTCTGCAGCAGAGGGGAAGGCAGACTTCAAATTGCACACATGGACTGTACGCAAGTCTTCTCCATTGTCCTCACGTACAACACGATAATTTACTGGACCTAATTTTTCTACAATTCGATAAGGCCCAATCCATTTTGCTGCAAATTTAGCTGCAAATTGTTTAGAGGCCTTAGAAAGGGGATGTGCTTTCATCCAAACCCTATCATTTCTGGAGTAATTCACATTCCTACGACATGCATCATAAAAACGTTTTTGTTTCTCCTTAGCTCGAGACAAGTTCATTTTTACCATCTCCTGCAAATCTTTAAGAACTCTGAGACTGGTCTGGTGTGGCTCTAGAGCACGTTCAGAAGGTCCTTTCAACCTTCTTTGCAAGAGTAATTCTGCTGGGGAGTATCCAGTACTCTCCTGAACAGCAGAATTGATGGCATACCTCAACTCTGGCAAATAATGATCCCAATGATTATGCTCACCAAACACGTAAGAAGATATCATCACTTTAACCGTCTGATTCACACGTTCTGTGAAGTTGGTTTGGGGGTGGTATGCTGTTGTCAATTGTTGCACCACTCCCCAACTGCTACATAGCTCCTGCAAAATTTCAGAAGTAAATTGGGGACCTCTGTCCGACAACAAAAATTTCGGAACACCCCACCGTGTCAATATTTCCTTCCTTAGTGTCTGTGCAATTGTCACAGCAGTAGCTTTTCGAAGCGGAAACAACTCCACCCAATGGCTATAATAATCTACTACAACCAATAGCTGGGTGTTACCTTGCGTACTACGAGGCAATGGTCCCATAAGATCCACAGCAAGCAATTCCCATGGTTCATGTGCTTCAGTCTGCTGTAACATGCCAGCTGGTTTACGACACTCAGGTTTACGTTGTTGCCAACTGACACAATTTTTTACAAATTCTGAAACATCTCTCCACATGTTTGGCCAAAAGGCAACTTCCATTAACCTTTTTTTGTGTCTTATAACGACCAAAATGCCCACTTAACGGGTTGGAATGATATGCTTCCAACATAGTCTGGCGAAGGATCTGTGGGACATACACTTGAAAATGGGTTCCCTTGGAAGGATGAGTCACCTTCCGGTAAACCTTGTCCTCTAAAATAACAAATCCAGAACCAGAATCATCAGGACTCTGCATATTATCAACTATACTCTGATATACTCTTTGGACCTCTACATCTTGCTGCTGTGCTATCCAGATATCCTCGTCAGAGAGAGGAAACTGTAAGACCAGACTGTCTGGGATTTGCTTATTGGTATAAGCAGCAACTATTGAGGAAAAATCAGAGCTACTGACACGGGACAAAGCATCGGGTGCACTGTTAAGCTTTCCTTTGCGGTATTCAAGAGTAAATTAAAACTCTTGCAATTTCAAAGCCCAACGAATCAGGCGAGAGTTTGCCTTGGTAGTGTTTAAACACCCAAAGGAGAGATGCATGATCAGTCACAACAATAAAAGACTTGCCCTCCAGATAATGCCGCCACCTTTCGACCGCCCAACAATGGCCAAACACTCCCTCTCTGTGGTAGAATAATTTCTTTCTGCACCAGTAAGTGTACAGCTTGCATATGCTAGTACTTCTTCAGTCGTACCAAATGTAAATGGTCGCTGGGCAAGAACAGCCCCCAAACCTGTTGAACTGGCATCTGTATAAACTATAAATGTGCAAGTATGATTAGGGTGTCCCATTATAGGTGGAGAAGAAAGGTGCATTTTCAAATTCTCAAAGGCAGCCTGACATTCAGCTGTCCACTGGAAACGAGCTCCTTTTCGTTTCAAGGCATTTAAGGGTTCGGCGATAGCTGAAAAATTAGGAACATACCTATGATACCATCCACTCATCCCCAAGAACCGCTGAAGTTCTTTTAGATTTTTTGGCACAGGGAAATCCTGGATGGCCTCGGTTTTAGCAGGATCTGCCTTCACCCCTTTGGTGGTCACCACATGGCCAAGAAACTTAATTTCTGTTAAACAGAAATGACATTTCTGAAGTTTAAGGGTTAGTCCTGCCTTTCGCAAACACCTCAAAACCCTTTGGAGATCTTGTATATGCTGACTGAAATTTGATGAATAAATGACTATGTCATCTAGATAAACCAAACAACACTGTCCTAAACAGTCAGCCAACACCCTATTCATAAGCCTTTGAAATGTGGCTGGAGCATTCTTTAAACCAAAAGGTAACACCTTCAATTCATACAACCCAAAAGGGGACACAAAAGCAGTCTTAGCCATACTGTCTGGGTCCATTGCCACTTGCCAGTACCCGCTGTTAAGATCAAGGGTACTAAACACACTGGCTCCAGCAAGGGACTCCAGGATTTCACCCACAGTAGGAAGAGGGAATGCATCACTTTCACTCACCGCATTTAATCGTCGAAAATCAACACAAAAACGCTGGCCTCCATCTTTTTTAGGAACTAGTAGAATAGGAGATGCCCAAGGAAAATAAGATGGCTGAATAATGTCTCGTGTAAGCATATCGTCGATTTGTTCCCTAACTATTTCCTTTTTATGTACTGGTAACCTATAGGGCTTTTGCGCAACAGCCACATCTGTACGGACAGCGATCTTATGCTGAACCAGATGAGTTCTACCAAGAGTAGGAGTACATACTTCAGGATGATCATACAAAAGAGTAAAAAGAACATGAGACTCTTTCTCTGATAAATTACTCTCATTGACTTTGCTTTGCACTAACTCCACAAGTTCTACACTAGTTTCTTCCTGCACATAATTCTCCATACACTCACTCACTGACCACTCAATCTGGACAGGAGGGACAGAGGAATAAAGAGAAGCAGTAGGCTTACAATCCACAGGTGGTGTACATGACCTCCAAGAATCCCCGGAGGTAATTGGTGGCTGAAAGGGGAAAACACGATTTTTCAGGTCCCCTGAAAAACTGTACAACTGATCTTTAATATTAAGCTGCAAACCAGTCAACCCTATGAAATCTAACCCCAGCACCATTGAATAAACAAGGTTCTGAGCTGGAAGGACTACTGTCGGAACCTGAAAATGCAAATCATGCAAATAAAAATCAAGTATTTTCTGTCCAAGAGGAACAGTAGCATCACCATTAGCCAGATAAAGTGGTCCTTCATGCCATGCATCAAGTTGCTCCTTAGGTCCTTTCATCTTGTTCCATAAATCAAAATGCAATAATGTGTAGGTGGCCCCTGTATCTACAAGTGCTTTCCCAGTACAGTTCCTCACAGTTAAGGGAACAACTAACTGTCTAAGAACTACAGGGCCAACTCCCTTGTCCCGTCTGCTACCAATCGGATCCTTCTTTACAAGTCGTTGAGTATCATAAGCAGATACTACACCTCGTTGATGACTACGACCCTGGAATTCTTTACCACTCTGGGCCTGCCCTCCAAAGTGTTTTCCACTTAAAGAAGCCTTGAAATTTGGACAAGAACCTGGGGAATGACTCTCATGACACCTCCAACACAACAAACTTAGATTTCGTTGCTCTGAAGGCAAGATTGCCTTTGTATCTACCTCTTTTATTTTTCTAACTTGTAAATTCTGGTCAAATGTAGTGCTCTTAGACAACTGCAGTTGATTATACCTTCTCTGCAGATCAAAATCCCTCTCCATTTGAGTCCCCAGCCTCACCAGTTCCCCAGCAGTCTGGGCACGACCTCGAAGCTGACTAGCAAAACAAGGGTTCATAGTTTTTAATAGGGCCTTTAAAACCTCATCCTCAGTAGCTTCCTTTTTCCAACGCTTAAACAAAGCTTGAAATGAGAATGTAAAGCCACGGACACTTTCATTTGCCCCTTGTATCCGATTTCGTACTTGATCCTCCAACACATCTTGATAGTCTTCTGGCAAAAAAACAGCTAAAAAATCTTGCTGAAAATCTTCCCAGGTGTCAATATTAAATCTCACTGTCTCCCACCAGTCACGGGCAGAAGCATGTAGCACACTACGCATTGTTGCAAGTATTTCACTATTTGACATTGGTCTGAGAGCCAAGAAATCTTTACATCTTTCCAAGTAAACTAGAGGATCGGTCTCATCATGCACCCCCCCAAAGGATGGAAATACCATCTTAATAGGCAGCGCACGGCCACAGGTCAAATTAGATGGAGCAGAACCCTGACTGACCAAATCACCAATATTACACTGTGCAGTTGAACCTAAACATACCTGAGAAGGAGCAGGGGCAACATCCTCCCGTTCAGCTAACTTACTGTCAAGTTGAATACTTTTCTGCATTAGGACATCAAGGGAAGTTTGCACAGTAAATACTTGCTGCTACAGACTGCGTACTTCTTCTTGCAACTCCTTTCCACCTACACTATGTTCTTTGATAGCTGTTTTAAAAGTAGTAAGTAATGAATTGTTAGCATCATCAAGCAATTCCTTAAACTCGGTACATGACTGTTTTGCATTCCACTTAATGGCATCAATTGTTTGATTGCTAAAAATGTGCATACAATCATTAAGGACCTCCAAAAAATCAGTTTGCGCCTTTTTAACTACTACTGTCTCTTTAGGAATGTCTCTAGCACAAAGTTTAGCATTCTCCTCAAACCATTTTTTCTGCCAGGCTACAGTGTCCACAAATACACTTTTAAGTGAATCAATTGCCTGAGAAAAGATAGTTAAATCATCTGCTTGGTTCCCTGAACCAATCAGAGGGACACCAAGAAATGGTTGTTCTAAACCGGTGTCATCGTCTAATAAAGACCGCTCCACATTCTGAGGAGTCAAAGGGCTATCATGAAATGGTTCCAGACTGCTATCATCTCCAGATCCAGTAAAATTTATAAGAGGAGAACAGGGTTCCATAATTACACAAATAATCACAATAGACCAATAGATACACAACATCTGAGGGTCCCTGTTCGGGCGCCACTTCTGTGACGGTATTTGGCCTTAAAAGGTTGGGTTCGGGCGCCAGGGGTAAAAACCACCACAATTATTGAATTAAATTAATCATTAGAGATTAAATTATTAGAGCCACTATCAATTCTTTCATATGAATCAAATAGGACAAGCAACAACAAGAAAGGGTTTTTCAAAGTTTTCTATTCAGCATCAATTCCAATCATATTATCTCATAATTCAGTGCATCATATTCAACACGGAAAAAAAAAGAAAACAGAAAATAGATAAATCACAACAATTTTAATTCCAGGCCCAGGAACATTTACCTTTTAAATACCTTACAATAAATGAGTGACAAATAAATCAGCAAATAATTAAACAATTGAATAATTCAAACAATTAAATGTAATGCAATAAATCTTGCACAAGACAAAATAGAATCACAATAAAATAAGACAATCGCATAGGAGAAAAATAAACATGAGAAAAATCAGCTGGATGCAGAGTTCAAAAAAAAGAAAAGGGGAAAAAAAAATCCTTTTTAATGTATTCCCCCTATACAAATACACTATTTTAACAAATTAATTTAAACAAACTTTAATTCTTAACCCCAAACAATATTAATCCAACAAATTAAAAAAACAAACATTAAACGTGTCATCACAACCGAATTGGAAAAAACTCTCTCTCAAACGCTCTATTTACACGCGAATCGCTCTCAACACAACTTCCAAATGCTTAACGAAATTCAATGAGGAAAACATATTCCTCAAAATACGAATCATAAGCATTAAAAGTACAAAAGACCGCAGCATTAAATGTAGCATTAGCACATCAATGCAAAGAGGGCTACTACAACAATACTCACAACCCATCCACTAGCGTGATCATGACCGGGAATAACCCGCACACCTGACAACCAAGGCTAGAGAGCGAGAGAGAGAGCGAGAGACGCAATCACACTTTCTTAAATAACTTCCTACCTGGTTCCCCGTATATACGCTCAACAGCGCCACCCCCAGTACTAAATAGAAAATGCACAAATCACTGACAACGGTCACAAAGTGACTGTATGATTTTGAGATCCATCTTTTCACACTGAGGACAACTGAGGGACTCATATGCAACTATTGCAGAAGGTTCAAATGCTCACCGATGCTCCAGAAGGAAAAAACATTCATTAAGAGCCAGGGGGTGAAAACTCTTTGAATTTGGAAATCAGTGTACATTTAACTTATTTTGTCTTCTTAGAAACGTGTAACTATCTTCTGTAGCCTCTGAAGAGTAGCACTAAAATAAAAAATAAGATATTTAGGCAAAATAAGAAAAATGTACACATCTCCATTCGGTTCAAAAGTTTTCACCCCCTGGCTCTTAATGCATGGTGTGTTTGTTTTTTTTCCCCTTCTGGAGCATCGGTGAGCGTTTGAACCTTCTGTAATAGTTGCATATGAGTCCCTCAGTTGTCCTCAGTGTGAAAAGATGGATCTCAAAATCATACAGTCACTGCTGGAAAAGGTTCAAATATGCAGAAGATGCTGGAAAACCAGAAAATGTAGAGGAGCTGGGGGGTTTTTCTGAAGAACAGCAGGCAGTTGAACTGCTCAGGACCAACGCAGGACTCATGAACAACTATCACAAAACAGAAAAACAGTCGTGGATCATCGAGGAAATGACACACAGTATTAATATTAATTTTCATGAAATCATCTTCAATCAAATTAAGATTAAGTATGTAAACTTTTGAACGGGGTCATTTTTATAAATTCAGTTATTATTTTTTTCTTGTGGAGTATATATAAACATCTGTTATGTGAAATAGCTTATTCAGGACAGTACTAAATAAAAATAACATGCAATTTTCATGAACTCTCTTATTTTGTGAAAATTATTAACATATTTGCATATTCTGCAAGGGGTATGTAAACTTATAAGCACAACTGTATATATATATATATATATATATATATATATATATTTGTTTTTT
>NW_015557060.1:21474-23775 GCF_001515605.1 Sinocyclocheilus anshuiensis | reverse complement strand
TGTAAACATATAAGCACAACTGTATATATATATATATATATATATATATATATATTGGTCTGTTGTGTTTTGTCATACTAAAATGGTATTTTCTTTGACTAAATTTATCTTTTCAGAATGTAATGTCAAAGCAAACTGCCATCACCTTCTCCCAGTGAAATGAGTATAGAATTTTAATCTGTCCAGCACATTCAAGAGGAAATGTGAAGAGAATTACATACAAATAATATTGATAATAATAATGAATTTCATAAAATCATTTCATAAAATAAGGAACTTTCACATAATAATAGGTTACTGAATGACTTCATGACGTTTCTCGTTTTTAAGAGAAACTAAGTCATTATTACAAAAATAAGTTTCATTATTATGAAATGTAAAGTCATTATTATAAGAAAGCTTATCATTATTATGAGGTCAAGTCATTATTACAAGAACGTTTCTCATCATAAGATGTAAAGTCATTATTATGAAAAAGTCCTCATTATTATATGTTAAATCTTTTGGGTTACACTTTATTTTAAGGTTTCCTTGTTACAGTGTAATTACAGTATACATTTAAGTACTGAGTAATATTAATTACCTACATGTACTTACTTTATGGTTAGGGTTAGGGTTTGGCTTAAGGTTACTTGCATGTAATTATGCATAATTTATTGTTATTATAATTGTAAGTACAGTGGCGTAGCGTCTGGGTATGCAGGGTATGCAGGTGCATATAGGCCCAGGCAGATTGGGGGCCCGCCGAGCCGAGGGGAACTTTTAATTGAAACGAGGAAATTAATTTCCCTGAATATCCCTTGTCTGACAGCTTATCAGAATTCTCAGCCCAAGTCCGACTGGAGCCCGTTTCTTCTCTCTCTCTCTCTCTCTCTCTCTTCCCCATTACTCAGCTGTTGTTGCAGCCATTAAAATAGTTCAGTTTCGGTTTTTAATGGCAAAGTGGTAATATTTATTTTTGTTTCTTTATTAAGTTAATTTAGAAATATGCTTGGAACATTTTATGTTTGTTAAATTCAGGTTTTTGTTTTTAAAGGAATGACCAAGCGGCCAGCGTCAGACAGTGGGTCTCACTTATCAATCTAACGTAGAAATGAGTCAACTCATCAAACACAAACGAGTCAACACAAATCAACTCATGACAGAGTTCACGTTTAATTCATGAAACATTCGTATGCCGCCAATCTCATCGTACGAATGATCGCACGTTGATAAATATGGCGGCAGAAAACAATCGTCATTTGAATATCACGCCCCTAAAAACACCCTGGTTTAGAAGCCTCGACCCAAGAGTTTAAAACACAAAGAAACGAAACCCGGCCAAAAAGAGGAAACAATCTCATCAAAGAGAAATTGATCTTACTCCAAAAACACCCGTTAACCTTGTAATTTCAAATAATTAGGCTACATTAATTTATGTAATTTATATGTATATTAAAATACTGGTAAATATAAACATTATAGCCTAGTTCCCCTCAGTCTACAACAAATATTTTAAATTTAACGGTATTCAGAACAGAACAAGAATGAAAAATAAGTAGTTATACAATTATATATTAAACTATAAAATAAAACACAAAAAGATATAGTGGCATTCATTATAAACAGCATACAAATGTCAAGCAAAACTGAAATGGCATTGGGCTCACGAGCCTTTCTCATACCACAAGAATCCAAATGTTTCCATTTTTGCCATATTTGTAACATTTGTTTGAATAATTCATTATGTAGCCTATACATGGCTTTATACTACACTCATGTTCTCCGTGTAAAATCCTTCACATGTGCAAAAATGTTTGTTTGGGCGCTGCACGCTGCGGACCGCTGGACTTTTACAGCGGACCTTTTAAAATAAACAGTGGAACTTTTATGTTTGGTTGACTCCATTTTAGTTTAATGGTGAATGGCTGAAATGTCAGGAAACGCTATAACTGTTGTTTGTGTGTGTGTGATGGCGCCTGTGCAATCAGATGGTTTAAATCAAATAAAGATATAAAGAAAATAAATAAAATGCATTAAGAGTGACACAAAAAACGAGCGTAGCCTATACTTATTGCACAGTGTTTTTTTTTTTCCTTTTGTTAATCTGTTAATTATATTATAGCCTATTATATATTTTGTGTGATCCTATATATTTTATTCCTTTTATAGACTTAATTTCTGTTTTTCTCCTTTCACAGAAGCGCTGCAGGTGCATGATGCGACGATTGAATCCTCATGGTCTGTGGTTTACGCTGCTATTCACGCATATAAAGCTAAAGCCCTGTATAAAAACCAAAAAAAAAAACGCAATTCCAATTT
>NW_015557060.1:13003-14310 GCF_001515605.1 Sinocyclocheilus anshuiensis | reverse complement strand
TCTACAACAAATATTTTAAATTTAACGGTATTCAGAACAGAACAAAAATGTAAAAATAAGTAGTTATAAAATTATATATTAAACTATAAAATAAAACACAAATTAGGCTATAGTGGCATTCATTATAAACAGCATACAAATGTCAAGCAAAACTGAAATGGCATTGGGCTCACGAGCCTTTCTCATACCACAAGAATCCAAATGTTTCCATTTTTGCCATATTTGTAACATTTGTTTGAATAATTCATTATGTAGCCTATACATGGCTTTATACTACACTCATGTTCTCCGTGTAAAATCCTTCACATGTGCAAAAATGTTTGTTTGGGCGCTGCACGCTGCGGACCGCTGACAGCGGACAGCGGACCTTTTAAAATAAACAGTGGAACTTTTATGTTTGGTTGACTCCATTTTAGTTTAATGGCTGAATAATTATATTATAGCCTATTATATATTTTGTGTGATCCTATATATTTTATTCCTTTTATAGACTTAATTTCTGTTTTTCTCCTTTCACAGAAGCGCTGCAGGTGCATTAAGCGATGATTGAATCCTCATGGTCTTGTTTACGCTGCTATTCGCACATATAAAGCTAATAAAACAAAAAAAAATAAAAAAAAAGACATTCTAATCTTACTGGTTAACGATCGACTAATGAGCTTTGTTTGATGGTCAGGAAAATAAAAATGAACAAAATGATGTCATTCTACAGTTCTCCACCGTATTTATGCTGCGCGCAAGTTCAGGTAACGAAAAAACTTGCGTACACGAGCTGAGACCAGACGTGAGATTTGATCGTACACTCTATGTGTGGCGGGGCTTCCCCCGTGGGATATATATATATATTTCACATTTAACTAACTTTGTGTTTAGTCGATTTTCGCGTTGGTCTGAATGAAAATGCAAATTCATTCTTTGCCACTAGGTGTCGCTTTTGGAGTGTGCTTTTGCAGCCATTAAAATAGTTCTGTTTCGGTTTTTAATGGCAAAGTGGTAATATTTCGTTTCGTTCCTTTATTAAGTTCATTTAGAAATATCTTTGGAACATTTTATGTTTGTTACATTCAGGTTTTTATTTTTTAAAGGAACGACCAAGCGGCCAGCGGCTGACAGTGAGTTGAGCATGTTTGATCAATTTAGCCTTCTCAAATCAACACGACGACTTGCCTAAAATAAAATCTATAGACATAAAACATTGTGTGCATTTCACAGTATTAATTTAAACATTTAACATATGTGCGCTGTCAGGCGCATATCCTATCGTTCCCTTTCAAGGGAACTTCAAACTGCGTCCTCTAGGGGTCGCT
>NW_015557060.1:11320-11822 GCF_001515605.1 Sinocyclocheilus anshuiensis | reverse complement strand
AGTAGATTGGTCTCTCTAAGCGAGATCCCAATTCGTCGGTCATCCGACGTGACATTGAGAGTGACCGACTGAAAGGGAACCATGTTTACATAAGTAACCTGAGACGTTTGTGCAGAGAGTGTCGCTTTGCAGGATATGGGAGGCGCCAGCGCGATAACTTGCATTTTTTAAAAAGAGCGGAAGCTTAAAAATATGCCGTCATTTTTGCTCATAAAGGTAAGAGTATGCCTCATTCGGAACTGCAAAGTCTACTTTTATTTGTGTGCTCTCACAGTATCAACAAAACCTTGTGCTTTTATAAAATAAGGAAAACAAACGCTTTCTGATGTGCTTTCTGTCGTCTCTGTCTTGAGCAGGAGCGCCTCACAATGATGAACTGAAACTCAGTGAATACTTGCCTTACCGACATGATAAATATACAGAATCTATATAATGCTTTAAATTACTATTTTAAAACGAAATATTTCAATTCAAAAACAAAAACTCTTTCATTATGTAATGC
>NW_015557060.1:10786-11310 GCF_001515605.1 Sinocyclocheilus anshuiensis | reverse complement strand
GGCTCGTTTAGTTTACACTCGAAGTAGATTGGTCTCTCTAAGCGAGATCCCAATTCGTCGGTCATCCGACGTGACATTGAGAGTGACCGACTGAAAGGGAACCATGTTTACATAAGTAACCTGAGACGTTTGTGCAGAGAGTGTCGCTTTGCAGGATATGGGAGGCGCCAGCGCGATAACTTGCATTTTTTAAAAAGAGCGGAAGCTTAAAAATATGCCGTCATTTTTGCTCATAAAGGTAAGAGTATGCCTCATTCGGAACTGCAAAGTCTACTTTTATTTGTGTGCTCTCACAGTATCAACAAAACCTTGTGCTTTTATAAAATAAGGAAAACAAACGCTTTCTGATGTGCTTTCTGTCGTCTCTGTCTTGAGCAGGAGCGCCTCACAATGATGAACTGAAACTCAGTGAATACTTGCCTTACCGACATGATAAATATACAGAATCTATATAATGCTTTAAATTACTATTTTAAAACGAAATATTTCAATTCAAAAACAAAAACTCTTTCATTATGTAATGC
>NW_015557060.1:1192-10599 GCF_001515605.1 Sinocyclocheilus anshuiensis | reverse complement strand
CGTCAATAAAAAAGTATCTAATTCACACAACATGCTATTGCTGTTGTTATTGTTATTGTTGTTGTTTTAATGTAAATCCCTAAAGAAGGCTCATTTCTGATTTTCTGGAGCACGGTCATCCAGCTACACAGACTGTCAACACACTCTCAACAGGTAAATGATTTTTTTCTTAAAATGTCTATAATTTTTAACTTTCAAACTTTAACTGGTTTCCTACCAATCATGTATTTTTCTCTTTTTAGTTTAAGAGACTTCTTTAAGTATTTATTTATGGTCAGTGTCAATTGTTATTTATTAATGTATTCTGCTAATAACGGTTGTTAGATTACTGTAATTTTTGCTACAATTTCACATCATGAAATAAAATAAAAGTACCTATAACTGACACAACATGCTGTTGTTGTTGTTTTTTATGAAAACCCTAATAGACACTATAAGATATTATAAGACCAGGTAGATAAAGGGGTAAAAAAAACAATAGTAATAAATAATATATTCAAATAATATTAATGATACTTATTATTAGTTCATGTTAGCTCAGGTCTATTAAATAATATTAACAGATACAACTTTTGATTTTAATAATGTATTAGCAAATGCTGAAATAAACTTCTCATTATTCTGAGAATAATTAGATTTTTTTTTTCTTAATCTAAAGTATTATCAGTAATATTTTCCTTGAATTTCCGATTAGATGGTGGAGCCAGTATTTCAGTTTACAGTACATCTTAAGTAGTGGAGCTGGTTGACTGTCTCTTATTAATCATCTTTATTAATTATTACATGTATTTAGTTCACTGCAGGCTTGTGCATATTTAAACTTGGCATCACATCACATTTAATGTAAATGAGGTCAAACACCATTGGCTTTCATTTGTCTTGTGAACAATTGCAATGTGTCCGGTTTTAGTAAAAATGTAGGTGAAAATGTGAAATATAGTAGGCGCTGATAGCCTTTTGCTTGGCGCAACTTGAGGTCCTTTGCCAACTCTGCTCTCCTCTTTCCACCCAATTCTTTCCTGTCAGCTCTCCACTGTCCTCTCACATTAAAGGCATAAAAAGCCAATACATATAACTAAAAGAATCAAAAAAAGAAAAGAAAGAAAATGTGAAATAAAAATTACAGGCTTTAGTGGAGGGAAGATTTGAGAGAATAATTTTGGTATGTTCCTCTGCTACTTTGCCAGAAACAGTGCACTTGCTGTTCTTAGTTATAATTAAGTAGATTACTCATTCCACATAAAAGGTCTCTTGAAGTTCAGTAAGGACCTATAGTCTCAGGCTTAGAAGGCATGCCCAGGGATAACCTACAGTCTGTCCTCTGATGACGTTGATATAATGAGCACATGTGATGATGAAATAACCATTGGATTTTCCAGTGTTTGCCAGTTTAGTCGTAAATGTTTGCATCATTTGCTTAATGCAGGAAACAGGCAAACTAGATGTTCATGATCAGGGCTGTTTTGCTTTGTTTTATGTCTGTGAAATGTAGAATAGTGCTTAATTCTTTTGAATACACGCTTTTGTTAAAGTCATGGACCACCATTATTTATATAAAGTTTTGTCTGTTATGGTATCGTGAATTTCAGATTTACCTCTCTCTAAATATAATTTAAACAAAATTGTGGTTGGTTGACGTGCATGTTGGTCAAACGGTCTTTTTCTCTCTAAGTGGGATTTTTTTGGCCAGAATAAACTGCGCACTTGTCCCTTAATGCATACAACTTTAATGCATATTTTGCAAGTTAGTAGTTTTTTATTTCTTTAATTATGTAATTTGCAATGCTTTATTACGGGTTCGTAGTTCTTTCCCTCATTTAAGCCACTGAGTATATAGTACAGTCTTGCACCTTTGTATTTTTGATCTGACTTTTGTATTATTTATTTATTTAAATCTTAGATTGCAATGACTCAGATTGCACAACATTTTTACATATAACCTCATATGTATTCAGCCCTCTTTTTTTCAAATTTTATATTAGTAATTGACCTTTTCAAACCCATCTCTCGGATTTGACTGTTAACATTAACTAACACCATTCAGACAGAAGAACAGAGCTAAAATAAGACATCTTAGAAATGCTGGCTTTTCCTGTCCTTGAATACATTAAAATAAACCAATTAAATAATGGAGATAAAACCTCACCTCAGGAAGAGAGTTAATATGTTTTGAAGATAAATCTGTTATTTCAATTTCACACATCTGATTGAATATAACTTATGGCCAGTGTTTTAGAATAGGGGTTTTCAAACTTTTAGGACATGCACCCCCCAAGTTTGTCTAATTTCCCTCACGCTCCCCCACCTCTACAGAAGTTAGTTAAAAGCAGCAAGCAATTTTACTTTTGCTGTTTTTGATTAACGTTATTAATATAAGAAATGCACAAATCCGTTATACTGAAATACATCCGATACTTTCTTTACTGTTTACATTCACTTTATACATAACCGACTGTGCTTACCAGAATAATCGTCAAGGCAGTGCCATCATTTTGTGCATATTTGCTCAAGATATGAAAGAGAACTCAATTTGGTATTCACCTGCTGTCTCAAAGACGGCTTTCTGTGTGTGCGTCTTAGGTGTGTGCACACACAGAAACAATCTATCACAGCGTGCGAGTAGCCTACCACATTGAGATCTCTTTCATGCCATCATTCGCCTGAATGGTTTAAAATCACTTTAATGTTTAAACTGACAAGACTTAAAACACATGCGAATGATAAACTTTGAAGCAGCACTGGCCCGATCATACTTTTGGGGGGCTGAGACAACAGATAGGGGTTGAAGCCCACCTAAAAAGGGTCTAGAACCACCGCTGATATGGCGTGCATAATTACCTGTATACTGAAACATAAATATATAACCAGCTTAACTGATTCAGTGTGATGGCTGAGCCTGTTTCTGAGAACACAACATGCCAATCCGTGGTTGGATTCCCAACACGTTAACCGTAATCTTTCACTGTCAATAAGTCTGAGCAATATTTGCGCCATATCTGCTCTAACTGTCGACTATTACTGTCGATTTAGCAGCGGAACTAATCAGATTGCTTCTGCTAATCCAACGCAACGCTAACTGTCACAACAAGAAAGAGCAGAAGAAGAGATGATCTACACACCAACCCAAAACAAGAACGGTGAGTTCAGATGGCATGCCGTCTATAAATCGGAACCGGTTTTTAGTTTTATTTTGGCCGATCTCTATTCCAGAATTGCACACAAACTGCATTGCAATCAATTCCCAAAATGTAATTGGTGTGGAATTTTAATGAGGTCTGTAAAGAGGAGAAAATACTGTATCAGGGAGATCAAGCTCACTGTTCGCGATACTCGAAATATAGGAAGACAAATATGTGGGGGTTTACATGAATGCATCTCTGAGAGGAGCTGACCGTCTTCAGAAATGTTTCAATGGCATTTTCATTTCCTCTTACCGCCATATAATGCATATTAAAGTAGTGTTTGTAAGCACAGCTGCATTGTTTACAGTGGTAACCAAGAAAACGCTGTATCGCTGCTATTCCATAAGCGCCCCTGCTGTCAGAAAATAAATCTGCATTTTCAATCAGTCCGTCTGCTGTTTTTGTTTTGTGCAGGTGTCTTATGTAGCATCATTTCTCAATTCTGTGTGCCGTTACAACCCTAATGTATATATATATATATATATATATATATATATATTACAAACTATAAATGCATATACTGTATTATAATCAAGGTACATACTGTAAACAGTGTAAATTTAAAGGCAAAATAAAAAAAAGCATTTTATATTGTATCATATATTATACATGACTATTACATTGTATGATTAGTTTCCTGCTCAGTGATGCACATGCATTAAGACAGGTTATACAAACATATGCATTTGCTAGAAAGGCAAGTATGAATGGTGAATTGTGTAAATTATGACTTTTTATCAAAACCTTTACCCATGCATTCAAAAGGTACAGTTTTGAATTGTTGTCTGATAAATGTCAGATAGATCTGTTATATGAATTATTGGTTTTCAAGCTTCTCTGGTTTTGCACAACACTGCAAAATCTAAATATTCACACTACCATGTCCAAATGCCCTGACCATATATTCACCTTCTCTTGGCTCTAAAGCTTAGGCACATTTTTATTTATTTAAACCCTGAAGTCAGCCGCTTGTCTTTCCTGTGGCTCATGGGCTTGGTGCTCTCAAAAGCTGCATTCCTCATCAGGCTGAGTAAATACAGCACTATGATCAAGAACGAGATGTGATGGAGGGCAGATGAGGCAGAGAGTGATCAAAATACCACACTGGGGACTCAACTCACAGCTAAAACATTATTTTTCTCATTCTGTTGCTCTCCCTTTCCTCTCTTCTTTTAACGCCTCCAAACTTGTAGCTGTCATATGTGCTTGACAAATCAAGTCGATCTAACTTTAAAATATTGGCAGGGGATATAGGCCCCTCTTAAGTGCAAATTTAATAAACATTTGCCTTCAAGGAAAATGTGGAATGGGAGAAGCAATGATGTGGAGAACAGAGTTATTACTGCAATACAAGATAGATTATCACAGATATAGCCTACATTTTACCTACATTAACGCAATACATGTAAGCAGCACGGGAAGCAGATTTAGGTGGTGGATTTGTAATGTGTCTATTCATTTATTTATTTTGATTGATTTTGTTGATTATGTAATTGAAGTTAGTTTAATTATTGTTATTATATTATTATTTTATTTTAAACGACATGTATTTAATGTTATATTTTATCATGTTCTTGTTATCTATAGACAGTCCTAATTATCATTTGATATATTATCACTTGTGTAAAAGTGCTGCATGTTTATGCTTTTTAAAATAAGTGGTTGTGGTGGTTTCCATTCTTACTCGCATGGCTACACATGGTGACATGACTCTGAGGAATTAATGCCTAAAGGTGCAGTTATTACCACTAAAGTAAACACAGAATCAGGCTGAAGCTAGAATCCCTTACACTATTTAAACACAGCAATGTGTGCTATGTTCAAATATATTATAAAGGTGAAAACTTCTCACTCATTCTCATAGCCACATCTGTGCTAAAACCATGATTCTTTTACTTCAGTGAAATTAATGTAAAATTTGCCTAATATATCTGTTATAGGATACATGAAATTATCTTATTTCATCAAACTGCTCAAATTAGTATTGCTTTCATTATGCTGTGTGTTTTGACTTAATTATTAAAATGAACGTTTTATGCAAGGAAATTATCAATTACAGTATTGTCAAAATATGCAGCAGCTAAATATAAGTTAAATCACTATCTATAGAATCCATGCAATTACTATTCAAAGCTTGTTTTTAATTACAATATTACAGACTATCCTTAACCGTCTGTGGTCTGAGGCAGTTTTGGGGCTCTGGAAAAGTTTTTACATGCCTTGACATTTGTGTTTTTAAAAAAAAAAATGTTTTCTAAACATATTAATGTCTAAAGTCTGATTACACTATATTCAGCACAAACGGCTAAAATAATATGTAAGCAGCATGTATGTACAAGTTTCTATTTCTGAGAAAATAAGGTTTATACATGGTTAATAATTCACATTTTTTGTTTGTTTGTTTTTGTTTTTAAGGCACTGAAATTAGGCCAAAAACACGTATTAAGTTCAGAAGGCTTTTTAGAACTGGATTGCCACAAAATGATGTGAAAATCATCCTGCTCATTCATTCATAGAAAACAATACAGTGATTTAACTTTTGTAAGACGCATTTCGTGTAACTGATTGTAAAAACTTGACAATGTAAACTTGATTTAGATTAGGCTAGTTCTTACTTGCCACAATGAGGTTGTTGTGGATAGACACAAAGACATTGTTATGCAGTTACTACTGTTTTTTAAATTGTTCTTAACATGTTATTATGCAGTTGCTAGAACACCTTAAGTGCTAGAGGATTGTTAGGATTCACTGGAAGGTTGCAACAAGTTACTTTCTATTCTATAGCATCATGTATTTGGATTTCATTCTAAAACTGTGTCCAGAAGGCAATAAACATGAACATTTTTCAACTGCATAAAACTGAATACACACCGGTCAACAAGAGACTTGGCATTTAATTACTCAGGAGTTTATAGTGGCTGTTTTTTAAAGATGTAAATACAGGCTAATATGGAATTCTACACCCAATCATTGCATAAAACAAGCTAATGTTAGCTGGTTATTAGTGTCAGGGAGTACCTTTTTTACTTTGATGATGGCCTTATTCTAAACATATACAGTGTGTCATCCTTTTGTGTCAAATACTTACATTTATTATATACACTCATATTATATGTGATAATTTGCATAACTATGTCTCAAATGTAATTTTAATGTAACAGAATTTCAGATATTGCATGCAAAAAAAAAAAGTAAAGTTTCCCAAGTTCTGAATTTTGATGGCATTTTTGTCACTGTTGGTGGGATTTTTTTTCTTCAAACCCTGGTTAATTTCTGACCCCGGTGGTTAAACGTGATTGAAAATAGCTAATGGAAAGTTCAAGGCACAAATAATCTAAAGAAAAATGAATAGCTCCCACTGTCACAGCCATTATGCTGCTTGTTTGGTGACCTGTGCCTGCTGTGGCAGTAGAATTTATGATCCAGGGTTGATGAAAACAACGTTATTGCACAGCTCTATGGACTCTATATATGGACCGCTTAATTATTGAATATATATACAGAATGTACTGCATGTTAGCTTGCTTATTTTGCCCAACAGCATGATCTCCTAAAGTCCACATAATACTAACAAGAAACTATGATTTTAACTTTAGGTTGAGAGCTGTAATTCCAACCATGTAAGTTTGTGATGCTGTTTGCAAATGTTAATTTGAACTTTGGTTTTGGGAAACGCAGAATCACGTTGGTAACATAGGCCCTTTTTTATTACAGCATGACTGAGTCCAAGTGCACAAAGGTCCATAAACACAGAATTGGATGAGTTTGGTGTAGAAGAACTTGAGTCTGGCATACACAGAGCCCTGGCTTTAACCCCATTAAACACTTTTAGATGAACTGAAACGAAAACTGAAAGCCAAACCTTCTCATCCAACATCAGTGCCTGACCTCACAATGCTCTACTAGATGAATGGGCAAAAATTCTCACAGAAACAAGAGTGTTAGCTGTTATACAGTAGCTGCAAAAGAGGGACTCCATATTAATGTCTATGTATTTAGAATCCGATGTCATCAAAGTCCCTGTTCGGGTTTCCCAATACTTTTGTCTATATTTTTGTCCAACTTAACCCACATACATACAGTACTCGCATAAAGGGATATATAACAAAGCTTGAGTAATTGATTGTTTATATTATCAGAAATGGTAAACTGTATTATCACCCAGATCTAGTTTAAAAGATATTAACACAATATTGTTTTTACATGCAAAATGGACCCACTTTATATTAAGTGTCTTTACTATGCGATAACATAACATCAATTGATTGCACTTATTGTGTACGTTTTACATTGTACTTTGTTTAAAAAGTACATTTACATATAAGGTATGTAATTAAAAAACCTGCATATATTTACACCTGTAAATAATTTCTGTAATCACATCTGCAAGTATATTTGGACATTTTACCCACCCTTAAACCTTACCATTCCACAAAACCTCTCCACAACATTAACCACATTTTAATCCATTAATCCACACTTCAATAGCAGCAAATGTGTTTTTAAAAAACATGAACACAATAAATACACCATATCTAGTACATAGTAGTTAAAGACACCTAATATAAAGAGGACCCACAGACTTGACTTCAATGCTGTCACCTCCCTGAAATTAACTACAGTTTTCAGCAGTTTATACTTATCATTATTTTTGTGGTTTTGCACCTGAGATCTCATCCATTTAAATGCTGTAGTATTTTAGATGCCTACCTGTTAATGTTGGTTTGCTTGTTGTTTATGTTGTATTGAAATGCAGGAGTGTGTGTGTGATTGACTGATGCATAAATTTAGCTGCAATTTTCAGTGGCAGATGAGAGAACACGTGTAGTTCCTTGTCGCAAATGATGCTATAAAAATGATAAACAGATAACATTTTATTGTTTCTTTCTTGCCCTTTCGTTATTTTGACTGCATGAGTTGGTCTCATTTTTTCTTTCATGCAATCAAGATCATTAATGAAATCACTGCTGCCAGTTATGCTGTTATCAGCTTTCTGTTATCAGTTATGTCATATGTTGGGTTTTGTTTAAAAAGGTCTTCGAGGTGATGGCTGATATACTATTATTATATTTAGATTGAGATGTGTAACATTAAGTATTTTAATTTTCACCTTAGGTGTGCATTATATATATATATATATATATATATATATATATTACAAATGTCAAATAATTAAACAAATATTAGGTTAGTCAAAAAGTTCACATTTCTATGAGTCACTTTTCACCCTGATGATGATTACATTTCAACAAAATACCATAGGCACAATTACACTATAAAGTGAGGCGAGCAACAAAAAAGAAAAAAGGTTGTCACATTTGTGATTGTCCTACAGTTATCATGAAGATATAATATTCAATTCAATTCAATTCAAGTTTATTTGTATAATACTTTTCACGATACAAATCTTTGCAAAGCAGCTTTACAGAAAGTTAAGTTTCTACAATATATTTAGTAGTAGCTTATCAGTGGTGACTATGTCAAATTGATGTACATATGGCAGAACATATGTACTCTCAGTACATGTGTAGTTAATGACGTAATCAAACAAAAACATAACACTATTAACAGCAATGACTATATGTTGCAAGCAAAATTTGGTAGTTTATGTTGTTTCAGGGTTGGCATTATCTGAGGTCCTCTGAGGGTTGGCATCATCTCTTCTCAGGTGTACAGTCATCTCAGGTATTTGTAAGGGCTGGATCCAGACTGAAGCTTGTCTAATTCCTAGTTACCACGTGATATCAATCCCGAACATTATCAGGAAGGCTATTCCAGAGTTTGGGAGCCAAATGCGAAAAAACTCTTCCTTTAAACAGAGAGAGTGTGTCTGAACCCCGAACGTTATCAGGAAGGCTATTCCAGAGTTTGGGAGCCAAATGCGAAAAAACTCTTCCTCCTTTAGTGGAATTTGCTATCCTAGGCACTACCAAAAGTCCAGGGTTTTGCGACCTTAGGGAGTGTGATGGATTGTAGCGTGGTAGAATACTAGTTAGGTATGCATACTATCAAAAGTCCAGAGTTTTCCGACCTTAGGGAGCATGATGGATTGTAGCGTGGTAGAAGACTACTTAGGTACGCAGGAGCTAAACCATTAAGGGCCTTATAAGTGTACTGTAAGGAATTTAACTAATGAATTCTTATAAGGGAATTAATTATTATTAATTTTATTCATTCAGGTTTTGAAAGGACTCGAATCTGAAAATTCTAAGTCCACATGATTAG
>NW_015557060.1:0-175 GCF_001515605.1 Sinocyclocheilus anshuiensis | reverse complement strand
TCAAACAACATCTCCATCACTGACTGAATCCTGGTGCAGGACATGGGTAATTTGGGAATGATCAGGTTTGAAACTTGAGAAGACATAGGGGTGCATTATTTAGGATTACTTGTATCATTATATTGTCATTTAGATTGCTCTAATTGTCAGAAGTTCGACGAGGCGGTATAGGCAT
>NW_015557059.1:435728-459271 GCF_001515605.1 Sinocyclocheilus anshuiensis | reverse complement strand
AAGAGATTCACCTCCTGAAGACTCCAGAGCACATGGAGGCAGGGCTGGGCTGGGCTCAAAACTAATGTTTTTTTTCCCCAATGTTAAACCTAAGCTATGTTGTAAATAGTTGTAAAAAGTACTTTCAGTAATGTATAGAACAATTTGTTTAAATATGTAAAAAAAAATATTTACAGGACAAAAAAAATAAACCTTTAGAAGAATGTTTTGTGAAAAATATATATATATATATATATATATATATATATGTGTGTGTGTGTGTGTGTCAGTGTGTGTTAGTAAGCAGTGCGTTAATATAGAACGGTAATTAAAGGCTCTAATGCACACCAGTATAGGTGTGTGTATTGTAGGAGATAGACGATGTATGATGACGTGTGACGGCATAGTAGTGGTGTCCCAATTCTTAGGGGAATATTTTCATCCCTACTCCTTGACACTGTTGGCGGAGGGGTAGGGGAAGGGGTATAAAAATAGAATTGGGATTGGGCCTTAGTCTTCCCGCGATAATAACGATAAAGCCTAGTTGTTGACATATTTCTGTGTGTGACTGTGCGAAGCGACATCGCGGAAGGCGGACGTGAAATTGAGGAGGAGTTTATCGCTCCTTCTACAATCTGGAACAGGTTTGGTTAGGGCTGTACAGTGCACAAAAAAATTGGAATAAATGTAAGTTACTACAGTAGCACGTGTGTGATACAGTTTTGCATGTCTATAAGCCTGTTTACAAACCTGTTTACAAACCTGTTGTCCAACAAAGATATCATTTATTGACATGCTTTTTCTCCAAATAAACTTAATAACATAGTTGAGTGTTTGAAATAACTTCTTTTTTGTGACCAGACGTGGTTTCATATTACAGAATGATAGTATTATATACAGTGATAAAGGCTATGTCAATTAGCATTGCATTATAAATATACTTTCCTTATAAAAAATATCCAAGATTGCTTGAAGAACACAAATAAACCATTTTGTGCAATCGTATGTTTATTGTCTTCAAGTTTCATCAGTTAAAATCTCCACTGTGCGTTTTATTCAACGATAACTGGATACCTTTTTCCATATTAGTGATTCTAATGGAGAGTGGTCAGTATTACTTCTGCTATGCATATGTGAAGTTTCTGCACAAGGGTGCCCTCCGGCTTCCAGTATGAATTAAACAGTCATTACATTACGTGTGTACTCACTAATGCTCACAACACCCTATTTTGGTTAAAAATAGGAAAGGTAATACTTTTAATCTAAAGAAACAGGATTCCCCGAATTATCGTCATTGATATTATCGCAATAAATACCAGAAATATCGTGATATATTTTTAAGCCCATATCGCCCCTCCCTAATACAAACACCATGTAAAAGTTAATTTTGCATCCAATGTCCCCTTTAAGTCAAGGTCATTGCATTGTGGTATACAGTATTCTGTGCAGTGGGCACTCTTGCACTATTTTGTAGGAATAATTGTATGGTAGTATGCTATTTTGAACATTGCGTCTCTTCTTCTCTGTCTTTCGCTTTTGCGCTGGGCACATACTTATTGCATCTGACATACACTACCATTTTACCTGCGCTGTGTGTCAGATGCTATGTTCTGTCCAGGCTTTCAGACATTCAGCAGGAGTCATAATATTCCGCATTTTGTGGCGCAGGTTGTTATTGATCTGCGGAAACAAAGCTGTATAAGGTACCAGGGTCTTCACTTTGTTATTTATTTTGAAAGATATTCAAGAGTTGCATTTAAGACACTCAAGTACATGAGATATCCTTGATTATGCTGAAGCAGTCATTGTGTATTTTTCAGTATGAATGAAAGTGTCTGCAAAACGAATAAACGTAAAACCTTGAGCATGCTTAGACATAGCAATAAGCTTTCAGGGAGCTCATCTCTAAACATGGCAATAAAAAGAAAGCTCTGCTTGGTCATTTTACATGTTAGTCAGGCAGCCTCTTTCTAAGCAGGCCAGAATAAGCTACGATGTGGATCAGTCTCTGTGTCAATAGTCAGATGTCTTGCTAAATTTGAGTACTGTGCACTGTTCGATCTGATCATGATAAACTGTACACCAGTCCATACTCACGTGAGTGGAGAAATTAATTAGCGTACCTCTGATTGGTAATTAGTATGTAATCATGCAACTCCCACACTCTCCATTCATATTGCTTATTTATGACACTTAAATGACTAATTAATAATGTGGCGAAGGGGAAGCAGGAGATATATTGTCCTGGTCTGGACCTATTGGCTATTAATAATTCATTTCTGTCACCTTTTCTAAAGGTTTCACTCATGAATAACTAATTTCGTAACTAAGGGCCAAACCCTGGTTACTGGTGTGGGGAAGTATAATCTTGCTTGAATTTACATTTATGAAATCATTACATTCAGCTTGACACTCCCTGGTCTTTTCTTCAAACGGACACATTATCCACCAAAAGTTCCATTATTTTGTGAGGGGGAAAAATAAAAAGGTTTCCCTAAACAATAAAAAGTGTCTCTAAACAATGAAGCATGTTCCTGGCTGATATGGACTTAATGATGAGGTTATTTGCTGCCGTATTAGATTGCATGGAGGTTGAATACAAATGCCAAAGGAACAACAGTGAAGGCGGTTTTTAAAATAATACTACTAATAATTACTTCTTTCCGCAAGAAAAGGAGTAAGAAATGGGAAATTAATCTCATTCTTGTAGCATCCATGCGGCAGTATGGATTGTGTTCATGAATATTGATGGCGTACCAAACCCACAATTAGTGGTGCACTGTTGATTGACTAATACAACAAAATATGTTGCATTCCAATTAAGGAACAATAGTACAGTCTGCCATGGGCGGTTCTAGGTTAAGAGGATATTCAGAGCTCAGCCCAGACATCTGTGTGTGGTGCCGTCTTTTGATAAACACTGGAATACAGTACACTTTATAATACATGTTGAATCTGTGAGATGTCATTCACATGTATTATAAAGTGTACATGTTTCTGAGGCTAGATTCTGTCTCAGCCTTAGATGTGATCATAGATCAGATCAGCTGTGCCTTTATCTTTTAATGCTCACCAAACCTGCATTATTTGACAAAAATACAGTAAAACAATAATATTGTGACATATTATTACAATTTCAAGTAACTGTTTTGTTGTTTGAATATATTTTAAAATGTAATTTATTCCTGTAATGCAAAGCTGATTTTTCAGCATCATTACTCCAGTCTTAAGTCTCACATGATCCTTCAGAAATCATTCTAATATGCTGATTTGTTGCTCAAGAAACAATTCTTATTGTAATCAATGTTGAAAACCGTTGTGTCGCTTAATATTTTTATAAACCATTTTTTTTAGGATTCTTTGATGAATAGAGAGTTCAAAAGCATCACATTCATTTGTTGTCATTAATGTCAGTTTTGATCAATTCAATATATGCTTGATTAATAGAAGTATTCATTTCTTTACCCCAAAATCTCAGAAGGATATTCTGTGTATTTAGCTGCTTTTGAAGTTTTCAAGGTTCATGCCATTGTAACTTTAAAAATGAGTTTTGCACAAACCACAAGTTTCAGCAAACATAAATGTTAAATTCAAATGCTTTTTGAATGCTACTTCTTACATATGGATGCAAGGAGACTTTAGTCCAAAAAGTCAACAAGCAGGTTCCACTAATTTCTCTGGTGTTCACTGCAGAACAAAAACCTGCAGTATCATTTAAATGAGCTTTCACTTTGTTGCAGAATAAACATCAATATGCTGCAGACACAATGCCAGTAGTCGAAAGTCTGGCTCGTGAGACTACATCTGATTTATAGAGCAGAATTGCAGATCTGAAGTATTTTATTACTGACTAAAAATTATCATGCATAGAAACAAGTTGATAAAAAAAAGACATTTAGGCTTAAACCCCTGAAGTCCACCCATGTTGTCTGTGCTGCTCTCCCCAAAAGAGAAGTGCTTTGCGTATTTTAGTAATGTTGTCCCCTTGATGATTCCTAGGGGACGATCCTCTGAATATCATATGGGTTTAATCATTATGATGAAACAGTCTGCAAAACAGCATCTTATAAACAAACTACCACAACAAGCCATAGATGTGACTCTATCAACCAGAGGCGTTACCGAGTTGACTTTCTCTTCAAGTTTTTACATGAAATCTCCTGTCTTCCAGAGTTGTTTACCCTCCGAATGCCCACTGAGTCTTTGTGTCGCCTGGGGTCTGTGTGTTTGCCTCAATGAATATTATTTTTACAGTGTAATTATATACTGTAGTGGAGAACTGATGCTGGCAGCTCAGGTGATCAATCAGCCAGTAATGAGACCAAAAGCGCAGCTAAAGACTGGCTGATGCTCATGCGGGCCACATCCCGTTCAAGGTTCAATCAAGCTTTTCATAAGAAAGAACACTGTGGGCTCCTGCTATCGTATGGCCATTCTCCTATTTTCTCTCTAAAATACTCGATTCACTGCTAGCGAGATGAAATCAAGGACGCAGTGTTTACTTGAACTGAGGAAAATACTGTAACACATTCAGAAGTCATTAGCACTTAACAGGTTAAACCAAGGGGTGCATGTGGCCTATTGAATACATCGAGGAGAAAGTAAGTCAAGTATCAAAAGGTGATTTAATTAAATGTAGGCTTTGCTGTACTTTAATTAGATTTTCAACCCCATCTTTTATTTGATTGGTGTGTATCCCTCCATTCATAAGGAGGGGATGGACCGCTGAGACTCAGGCACACACATTGGCCTCACGCTCATGTTTCATTAATATGCCAGACATAACTTGGCGTTCATTTTAATCACAGTGGCGATTATAAAGCTTTGAACGTTCATGCACATGCAAGGCGCGTCCAATAGAACTCTTCAAAAAGCTTCTTTTAGAATTAAGCACTATGACTTTAAATTAATCCACTGCTAAGATATATTTAGGCACTTTCCACAAATTAGGTACAAAAGTGTGTCTGAAACTCTTTTTTATTTTCAGCAAATGATCTATAAAAGAAGAAAATGTTCATTCATGTGAATGTGTAAAATGTATTATAAAAATAAACATTTTGCAAGTTGTAAAACCTAAACTGACTAAGTACAGTTGTCAAAAAAATAAATAATAAAAATGAAATAAAATCTATTAAAATTAAGCAGATTTAAATAATGAAGTAACAGGGTTAGGGATACAGCTAAATTTTGTTTTTGCTAATTCAAATTAATTTATAATTTAAACACATTCAACTGTAATTGAAATACCACTGAAGCCAAAATCTACAAATGAAGAGAGAAAACCGTTTTTTTATGCATGTTTACACTACCCATTTTTTTCATGTTAATCATACAGTATGTTAGATAGCAGTATTGTTTTCAATAAAACAAAATTGGATTCGTGTCGTTTTACAACAAGCGACAGAGTTATAGATGTGTACCGTATTCATTGAAAGTGCCATTAGCCATTTGACACTTCTGTTCGGCTTAGTTTTTGTTGTTCATATCACTCTAAATATCACATAGTGTTAATTGTGAAGTGATTGTACATGTTAGCAGAGCTTAGACAGATTTCTCTGTGATATATTGTTCATTTCCACCATACAGGACTGGGTTTGTTTTACAGATTACCGGCACTATGAAATGTATGTATGAATCTAAATGTGATTTCACGGTGGGTTTGAGGGATGGGGGGAAGGTGGGAGAGAAAGAGAATGACTCTTAAAGTTACTCTTAGCAGCAAGAAAAAATTAAAAGGCATGAAATATTAAACAGCTAAGAACCGCAGGCACTTTTTAATACACAGAATTAGATAGCTACCCCTGAAAGGGAGAGCAAGAGAAGATGGAGGGAGAGAGAGGGAGAGAAGAGTTGGGGAGATAATATGTTGTTGTAAAGTGTTCCCTAAGGAGATCACTAAGTGAAAAGTTATTTGTGTGTGGAGGTGTAAAGTCCCTTCATAAACTGCATCCTCTTTTCTTCCACATAGCCACATCACGCTGCCATTCACGTCAAATTTGGATTTCCATACACTGCGTAACACATCCCTTTCAAGCCAAGACTTGTTAGCCAGCAAACATCTGCATTCACTAGCAACAACATATGGAGAGTCGGACTTTGAATCCTCCAAACTCAAATATTAATGTTGAAGGCAGAGCAACAAAATGAAGTAGCAGTTAAAAAGACAAGCAGACAGACAGGTAGACTGGAAGGCAGGTGTTGTAGCGCCAACAAAAGCCTCATCTGTTGGGGAAAACTATTCTAACTCCCACCTCTGTTGTCCTAGAATATTCAGTGTGTGGGCTAAGCTGAGATTTCAGCTTCTTTGTACAAATCACATCTCCAGACGCACCGATGCTTCCTCTCATAAAGGGATGTTCCCATAAAATTCTGTTCTTCATGCCTTGTTATGCCCAAACACCATGAAATGACATTCCAAATCCTGCATGGACACAGTGTGCCGCAACACCCGCTAACCATAAACCTGTTAACAAGAGGAAAGATGCGCATAACAAGGCAGCAAACAAATATAAGCAATCCATAAACAATCTTAGTGTTTCACGCATTCAACATCTGTTCCAGCTGGCCCATTCAATGGCCAGAAAATGAAGTCAATCTTCCATTAGAGTAAACTATAATTTGGTATTAAGGCCTCAGCCGCAAATGGAAACCAAAATACATCGTAACATCTGTTAGAGTTGCAGCGCTCTGCCTTCTTTTCTCAGCACCCATAAGCTTACAGATAAATCAAGTTATTTCCTCCCTGACTGCTAGTTGGGAATGCAAAAATGGGCATGAAGTGTTCAGACTTTTGAACTCTTCATGCGAAACTCAGGAAGAATATCTGGAAGCGCTTTCCTGGCGAAATTACACGAGAGTATCTGGTCCATTTCAGATGTTAAGCAAAGGTTAAACGCCTTTTTCTGGCTGACTACCCCAGCTGTCTCACATGTCCCTGGCAGTTCCACCATGCGCTCTCTCCCGCAAAGAACTCTATTTTCCGCCAGGAACGGACAGCACCGGCGTGTTTTTCACATTGAACGACAAGAATAGACATGGCACTGTGATGTGCACCCATGAATGCTGAGAAATGTAACTGGACGGAGGCAGGTGAGTTAGCGAAAGGAAAGCCGCTAGATCAGGTGTTTCTGTGTGTATAAATATTTCTCCGTCTTCCATTATTAATAATTGCTCTTGGGGATTTCTTCCCGCACATTGGCTTCCTGTCAATTAAGTGCACATCAAGGAAGACAAGTTCACCTCCTCTGGCCCTCTCCAGCTAACTTGACACTTCTTTTCCTCATCTGAAATCAGATCTCAACGGTAGACTCGTGTAAGCACATTAGACCCTCAGCAGGTCCAAGCTTACGAGAGAGTAATTAGCCAGGTATTCCCTTTATTCCCTTGACGGTGGGGAACACTGTCGTTCCAAAGCCGACAGTGATTAGTGTTATAATACAATTCCTGGGAGAGAGCGATCAACACATGAGGAAGGAAAATACTCTCGCCCCATGTCCAGGAAACGGGCATGTGAGATTGCGAGCGAGATGCGAGGTGTCAGGACAGAAATATTTCGCATGATTTTTGGGGTTGTACGCCAGGCTGCAATTGTTTCATTATCACTTGCATTAACAGGCCGGGTCTGAATAAGTGTTGCATGAATTGCAGCACAGATGGGAAAGATCGGACATGACAAAAGAAGACTGGGAGGGGGGCTGCAAGCGGAGAGACAATCAAATCAAGAAAAGATGGAAAATCAAGGAAAGAGAGAACAAAGGAGATGAGAAAGTGCAGTGACGCATCGCCTTTCTCTCCCAGGTGCTGCGGCAGAAATGTAACATGACATGAAGATAATTAAAAAGCACATCTTTATATATTAAACAAGATTGAGTTCAGTGAGCTGGAATCATGGGGATTCTCTATAATGCAAACTTAACCCATGGCCTCTGCAGGTGCCTGGTCAGTGATGGATCTCATGTAGAAAAGCTAGATTCTTCAGAGAGCCAGAGATAGACAGAGGGGGAAAAGCTGTTAAATGAGTCTGGACTGCCCACCGGGAGAAGGAGAGTAGGCTCTTTGTGATTGGCTCAGGTAAATGGCATTTTCACTCACCTGCACAAGGTAATGGTGGCTCAACACGCACTTAGCACCTGCTCTATGGGGGCTCATGTCACCTCTGAGAACATGTAATATTAACTGTGACCCTTCAGCCCAAAGAACATTCGTCCACCCAACCTTGTCTTTTTTACTTTTGAACAGTCTGAAAGACTGAGCACCACCGTGTTATGTCCGTACATCTGGAAATGTATTAGTTACTCAAACACAATTGATTAGTTGAGCACAATGTGATATTCAGTTCACAAACAAATCACTGGAGTTTGGCTCTTTTTAGTGAATCATTCACATTGTTTGGTGAATTCAGACTAATTTTGCAAAGTTGATTTACTAAACCTTCACTCCCTCTGTTCTCAAGCTTTCGCCGTCCTACTAATCTGTTGAGACCATCACAACCTTAAAAAAATACTTGAAGATGCACCTTCCACTTGTACTTGCTCAGTCATAAGCATACGGTATTGTTATAAATATACTTTAAAATCTCTACTTTTCAGTGTTTTAATATCTACTCCAGCTTTTGTGCTTGTCTAGCTTACTCTTGTAATTCTTTTGAAAGCAATGTTAAAATGCAAATTTGGTAGTTTAACATAGCAGTTTACTGACAGGTTTATATGACATCGCATATTAAAGATACATATTTGCACAGAGTTTGGGTGGGGGGTTCACTAAGAATTGAATTGCACCCTCCAAAAGCATGGTTTATTTGCATGCATTGTCTGCATTGTTTTAGCTATCCATTACTAAACATTACTGTAATACAACTGTCATAAAATGAAATTTTCATGGCACAGTTATCCATCTTGTATGATGCTCCTCTACATCATTTGATGAATTACTGCTTCCATGATCAACAGAAACTGTAAACAAGTCTTTCACATAAAGTTTTGTTTACTTAAAGTTGGCATGAAATGGAAGTTGCGTCTTTCCTTCCCTATTGTGACATATCCGAGTGAAATGGCTTCTCAGAAAATAATAAAATGTAGGGTGGGACTAGATTTTGTCCATTGGGAATTGGTTGGAACATTGTGGTTTGCTAATGCTGCGATCGCGTGATTGACACGTTGCTGGAAGAAAGGGATTATTGCCCATTCATTGGGCAAGTGCACATGTCATCAGAGAAGTGATATTGTTGCAGGGAAGTTAATGTTTTTGACTAAAGATAACAAGGGCACGTAAATTTTAATAAGATATATGAATTAGGAAACAGATTCTCGTTATTCTCAAAAGCAACTGTTAAAAAGAAAACAGGTGAGCAATGGCAACAGGGACAGATTCGTCCACAGATGTGCTTCACACGGCAGGTGCAGTGTGTCACAGGCGCTCGACACGGGGAAGCAAACAAAGAGAAATGAGCCGTAGCTCTGGCTTTGTTGAGCCTTAAGCGGTCTCTTCTGGTGAAGAGGTCCTGACATGGAGACGAAAGAGGTTTCTAACATACTTATCAGCAGTTGTGAGAAAGCACAGGTAATATCAGCCGTAATAGCGGCAACAACAGCATTAAGTCATCCGAGGTGATCTGAGATGATTGGAGCTGAACGCATTTCTGGAGGGAAAGATTAAATGAGAACATTGTAGGGGGAGGTGATAGATGGGGCGAGGAGAGGGAGAGTGAAATGTGCTGGGAGGAAGTGGGAGGTTGGCGGAGAGAGACAGTGACAGAGAAGTGAAAATTAGCAAGTGGGAGCAAGAGAGAAAGCCAATAGGATAAGGAGGTAGGCAGAATATGAGAGATGCAGACAGAGAGAAGGAGGTGGAGGAGAGGAGTCACATTGCAGGAATGTTAACAGTTGACACGTTCATTATCCAGGCCCTGTTGTGGAGAGACGATTGAAAGGTGCGAGTGTCTCCCATTACAGCTCTCCAGATACAGAAATACACCCATCACACCTGCAGCAGCTGCTGCCTGCGCTACAAACTGCCACGGCTCCGTGATCGCTCCCATTTTCTCTGACACCTCAACTCAAACTCTTTCCCGGAGAGAGGTCAAAATGTCCGCCTTACAGGTCATCGCTAAAACTGAATTCTACTCAAGGAGTTGGCGGCGGGTGCACAGTTGTGTGTGTGTTTGTGTGTACGCTTTGAGTGGTGCCATATTTGTTCATGTAGCTGAGCGACGAATCAATGCGGGGAAGCTTGTAGCTAGTAACGGGTGACAGAACACATATAGACATTCATTCTCCGTCGCCACCGCCATCTCGTACACTTCCTCCTCTCTGCTGGTGAAGTCTTTGCGCTTATATGGCCAAAGCTACCATCATGTGTGCTTGGGAATTAATATGAATGAATAAAAAAGAATGCACTCTTAAGGGAAGAATTTCGGTTAGATGTTGGAACGTAGATGCAGGATTTGCTCCCATTCAGACACAAGAGCATCAACAGGTCAACAGTGTGATGAAGATTTTGGTAGGGTTATGTATATAGCAACCACTCCACTAGCCATTATATTTAATTGAAGGAGACATATGCAGGTATCTTTACAGAAGCAGCGTGGAGAGATGCTTCTGGGACGCTTCTGAAATGTGCCGTGGCGCAGCTGATATAAACGCAAGCATTGACTAGAGTGGCCGCGATCAGCTCCGGTGGCTGTGTCGGAGCCGTAACGCACTACAGACGTGTAGTGTAAATTGTCTAAGCATTAATGGCAAGGAAAGCCCCTTATACTTGAGAGCGGCCACTTATGAAGTGTTTCTTGAAAGTTATAGTACACTGAAGAGTGATCATATGACTTTTTACGTACTCCATGTGACCTGTAAATGCGGGGGGAAAAAAACGCTTCCATTGCAAATTTGTGAAATATTCCTTTTTCGAATTGCCTGAAAAACCACCTCATGCGAGTGTAAAAATTGTTGGCGATACATGGGCATTTTTGTGAAATAGATGCTTTTCCATTAGGTGTATTTTCAATTCGCAATTTCAATTTGCACAATTTGAAAGGTAATGGAAACACAGCTACTGTTGAAGTTCATGGGGTGTTCAGGTCAGGGCTTTGTCCAGGCCAGCCAAGTTTAAACTTACATTACATTACTTAAAGTAATGCGTAGTTGCATAATATAGCACCTTTACTGATTCAATAGCAGCCTTCAACTTTATGTTGAAAAGCTGTGGATTTCAGTATCTTGTTGTTGATAATGCTCTAAATTAAATTCCCACTTAAATATCATACATAAATCTTGTAATAATAGTAATAGTAATTATAATTATTTACATATGTAAGTGATATTCACACTGTGCATTTGTATGGGTTTATGCAAAACATGTACACTATTGCAAAAATCGAAAAGTATCGCCATCACTTGTGAAGATAATAAAGTCCTTTTCACAGAGCTGTAATTATGTAAATAATGACTAATAGTGAAATAAATGTCATATAGTAAATGTTAATGTAATTTAGGGACTTTTAAATGAATGGATCTTGCTTAAAGCTACATACGTGGACATTTTGTTGTAACATCCCTGAGCATCAACCTTGTAAATGAGAGAGAATTAAACTGTTTGATTTCCAAGGATATTTTACACTGCTGCAGTACCCTTTTAAAAGCTTTTGTTGCCCCAGTGACAGCTAGTTGTGGCTAGAAGGGATACAGCTACAGCCGGAAGTGACGCAAGTCTTGCAAAATGTAGTTCACTAGTTTTCTACTTCAGTGTCTGTTTTCTTTACTCTTCATGTTTGCCTCTCCGTCCAGCGTAAAGTTACGCTTTTGGAACTTTGAGGGATTTTGATTTACACCACGTCAGTTTTCTCTGTTGTTTAGAATTAGGTTTAAACTACCCATCTCATTTTAGCATTAATGGCTTTTAAATGTAATTAAATGTATTAAAGCAAAGCAAATGCTTTACCTGTGAATACTGTTGTTTTCGCATGCAGTACTGTAATGGTGCCATTCTTGAAACGCCTACCAGATATCCGATATTACAAAACCGATAACCGATTAAGTAAAAATGCTTCATTGTTGGAAAAAAAATGTTAGTAAAACTGTTGGATCTCTGCTAGTGACTATCCTGAGCTGTATCAGGATTTATTCAGAATGTATGGTTACTTGTGTGAGCATGTAAATATTTCCTATGGTCTAACTGCCCATGCTAACCTACTAAACCCTGTCCATTTGGCACACCGTGCATCACAGGTGATCACTCAGAGGGTGTAGTTGATGGGAGGAGGCATCTGTGTAACGGCCTCATCGGCGGCCCATATTAAACACATTAAACACCGCGACGGGGCCCCCATTAATCTACGGCACCCGAATGACAGCTCCTCTATCGGCACGGCAACTGCCACTCGTGCTCACACGCGCGCGCTCAAAGCCAGGACTTAGTAGCCCGCCACGCGAGTAATAGAAAAGCAGAGCGCAGATAACAGAGTGATTGATTGGATCCTCTCTCTCTGATTGGGATCCGGTCATGTAATACCACCTCATCATCCGCTCTTATGGGGGAACAAAATGAAGGAAAAAGTCATTTGAAGGAGTGATTTGCTTTTAATTAATAAAACAGAGCCAGCTTGTGGACAGGACAGCAGGGTATTTGGAAAGAGAGAGAGAGAGTGTGTGCGTATGGAAAGACTCAGTTGTGCTCGGATTCCAAATGACACCCATCTCCGAGCCGTCTGTTCTGTGTAGCGGGAGCTAACTGTCTCATAAAGCTGGGGCCGGAAACAACCATAACAAGGGAATCCATCAAACTGTGACACGGCTAGAACTTTTTTTATATGAAAAAAAAAAAATGTTCTCCATGGAAACAAAGCCAAATGAAACTCTTTACATCTCAGAAAGAGGCAGCTGACAAGCCAAATGCAGTTTTGCAGATACGGAGAAAGCACTAGTGACAATCACATACCTGGAAAAACGTCTGATGTTATCTATGCAACCCTTCATCTGTGCAAAATCGTCTCACCGCTGTGTTCAATCGTAACAGGAGCTCAAATCTCAGGATTCGAATGTGCGGTTCATTGTTAGAGCTTTATTAGTTTCATTCTTTCGAGTGGTTTATGGAAAATTATTGCCTTGTTTGGGAGTGGAAGATCATCTGCCTCCCACATGTTGAGCAGGATGACAAATAAATCATGGAGCTTAAAAACCAGTTAAACTCTGCGGACCCGGATACGGGTTTTATAGAAGTTCTGTCTGCCTCCACTAGGTGTCACTCTTCCTCAGACTGGTGGGCTTGAGACAGGTCACGGGGAGCAAGGTCTCCTCATCTACTGTATGCTCTGTCAGTTAGCTCACTGTCTTAGAGAACAGTGCTTTTTGTGTTATATGTTGTTTGAGACTCCATCAGATCAGTTGTGAGAACTAGCAGAGATGTTTTCTTTGGCTCGCCCACATGTGTGATCGTTCTGTTTAGCAGAACCAGACAAGTTTACCTCCTAGTAATGATTGTTTTCAAGTAGCCTACAGTATATAAGCTCATAATGAGTAACATAAAGAGAGAGAGAGAGAGAGAGAGAGAGAACATTAATAACATTTGTGGGGACCTTAAATGTGTTTTGGTTGTTTCAGACTTCGATTGTAACTTCACTTCCAATCTCTCTCATTTCAGTGAGACGTTACGTAACCAAAATGGAGCTAGTTTCACCGAATAATATACTTAGGAGTGTGGCAATATTAAAACACACACACTTAGCTTTCCGCAAACCTAATTTCTCACTGTCTGCACCATAATATTGCATAAAAGAGATTAAAACAGAGCAATTATCTTTCTAACAAGTAAGAAGAAGATCGCAATGTTCTTACAGAGCCATACCAAAATAATTCCATAATGTTGGAGGATTATTCTGGCTACGATGTGGGTTTTGTCTTGATTAGCTCGTGCTGAGGGGGAATCTGCCTAGAAATGCTTGGCTGAAGTTGTGTTTACAGTTAAATCTGGTGGAATATATCTGATCTGATCCTGGCACTCGGATGCTGTCTGTCTGTTCCACATTTCTTCTGGCAACTCTGTGCTTTGCAGCAAGACATGGAAGCTTAATTAACTTTCATTATCACAGGCCCAGAACAGAGCGAGACAGGAGAGGAGAGGATGGAGGAGACTTTCTTGAATAGGAGACATAAAATATGCTTTTCATTCCTCTTTGAGTTAGTCTCGCACACTGTGAGGAGAGAAAGCAGATTACCAATTTCACCGGCAAGGAGAGTGAGGCAGAAGCAGGTAGGGGGTATGTATATGTGCGAAAGTAAAAAGAAGGAAGAAAAGAATGAGATAGAGAGACAGGAAGCTCATATATGTCTGAACACTTGAACAGGGCTTTTGTCAGTTTGAAAGACAGAGACAGCAAATACATCCCCCTGTCTACACGGTAAGCAAGCGACAGGACGCAACGAGACTTGAACGTTATAATCAACAAAAATGTCTACACGGCAAGTGTGCAACGTAGACAGCTTCATTGATTAAAGGGGCGTTCACACTGACAGCTATGTGCGGCAGCAATGAGGGTTCTGAGGTGACATGAGTGACTGCGACCATTGGTGATGCAACAAAGTTGAGCGGAGTTTACTTTTATGCAAATGAGCAGTGACGTTGCCACTCCCAGTAAAAATGTAGACTGTTAGGCTCATGCAATTTGCCTCCTTGCTGCTAGTACTTTCACACTTACTGCAATTTGCACTGATGAAGTGACTGGAATCCATTATTTTTCAACGAGAGTCTGAGATTTCATTAGGCTCATGCAATTTGCCTCCTTGCTGCTAGTACTTTCACACTGACTGCAATTTGCACTGATGAAGTGACTGGAATCCATTATTTTTCAACGAGAGTCTGAGATTTCGGGTGATGAACCATTGATAGTGCAATTTTATGCAAATGAGTAGCGAATGTAGGTTATCAGGTAATATAATAAAACACCTAAAGAGACTCATCGACACGCTGCATTGTCATTTTCTTTTGCTTCTTTTATTTTTGATATTATCATATGTGTAGAATTAACACAATATCAGTGTTTTTTTTTTTTTTAATAGTACAGATATCATCAATTTATAATGTGAGCCATTTGAAGGTTAATTCCCCTGAAAAGTGTAAACACGGTCTGTGTGGTGTTATCAAAAAATTGCTTTGTTTATTTGCGAATGCCAACCAGCCTGCCCCGGCAACAAAGACTCAACCAATAGCGTGAGTTTTGGGCGGGTCTATCTCGACCAATGGCAGGTGGAGAGAATGTTTGGGGAAACCTGTTTGAAAACAATCACTTTTCTGCAGCTCCATATTGTGACAGAAAACACACTTCAACATTCAAGTATTTGTAGTTTTGTCATGTTGCATTGCTCTGCTTGCTCTCTAGCGTCGCTGGGACATATATGAGTGTGTAGTGCTTTATTTCTGCAGTTGGTTTTACTCCTCTGCACGTAATGAGCCTGTAAGTAAGTAAACAGTGTTAATGGAGGATGATGTGGACGCAGCTCTCCCGCTCGTACCCCTGCTGTTGCTAATTAGGATGAATGTATTTCAATGGCTCGTTTGTCCCCCTCCCTACGCAACTCATTCCTTCTCTTGGCTTTTCTATCCCATTTAATTTCTTCTGCACCGTTCTTCTTAATATGCGTGTCGGCTCATTGATGGGCCAGACGTTTTTATGATGAAACATGAAAAATAGCTAAATGGACACATTATGACTTCCGTTCCTCTCTGTTAGTTTGCCGTGGGTAATGTTTGTGAGCGGCAGATTATATTTAAAACACTCGCGGCGTGTCACCGTACACACTGAAGAGGACAAACGATTTGCAATTGCTTGCTATTTCTTGCCCGCTATAATGTTGCCATTGTAAAGTTCTCCCTGCAATAACCCTGTGTCAAAACAGATTTATTATATTTAGTGCCTGTCTTTTCCGTGGAAGTCAAAAACAACTGTTGTACCTCTAATGATTTATTATGATTAATTTCGCTCCTAATTACTGTTATTTGTGCTTCTGTGGCGAGCGCGATATGTGCGTGTGCGTGCTTGAAGGCCACCGTTTAGCAGAGTTGTGATGATATGAGTTTTTGTCCTCACACCCAGCTTGTACCTGTGGGTGGGTGTGTTGTTAATGTTGCTTTGACGTAAAAGCCCTAATTTGGAGAGGTGATTGATGGTTTAATATTGCTGCCTGCAACCTTGCTGCCCCCACCCACCCAATGAAGCTGCAGGCAGGCACGATGCTACGGCAGCCAGTGTGTGTATTGTCACAATCTATTCCATCCTGGAAGAAAGTGGGGAATAAATACTGGAGCAGATTAAACCCAGTTGTGCTGTGTGTGTGCGCGTGTGTGTACATGCACGTGGCCAGGCGCGTATAAATGCATTAGTGCTGTGAACTTGCGCTGGTAAATATATACTACAGAATTTAATATCGCAATGGAGAGAGACTCTAGGTGTCTGGCAAAACTGTGCATTTGTAAATGCTTACATATACTGCTGGTTGCCTTTGATGTGTGCTCCAGCACTGTGTATATAAATATATATCCATAACCCAGCAGTGAAATCCAAATCGACTGACTTTGCTGTGAGGTCAGTCCGGAGTGACTACAGTCATTTTGTTTGCAATGATTTCAGCACTTTCCCCCCCCCAACTAAATAACCCCTCTGGTTCTCCTTTTCCTCTGTTTGTCTTTTACTTGTCCATTTTGTTCCCATAATTCACCTGATTTTACCCTTGCTTTATCACTCAGCTTACTTCTGTACCAACGGTGCTGTTTAATGTATTTTTCTCACTGTTTTTCACAGGGTTCACTTACTTCATTAGTTATAAGTGATTTAACATTTAGACTCATTAAAGGGAAAATACAGTTTAATACAGACATGTAGTTTAACAGGGTATCCGCGGGTCCTTAAAAAGTCTTAAAATGTCTTAAATAACGTTTTCCTAATATAAGGCCTTAAAAAGTATTAAAATGTCTTAAATTCAGATTCGATGGGTCTTAATTATTTTTGGTCTCATTACCGCTAATATATCTTCAGTCTGACGGACCTAATGACTTTACAATCATTGGACAGACCGAAGATGTTTTCTTCCCCACGGTAATCTCCAGCGTCTCCTCGTTCCTCGTGTGTGTGCACCGTGACACCTATAGTGTTGACACTTAATTTATCAGACTTTCCCTGAGCAAACATGAAGCCATTATCCACCCCTCCACCACACATCAGAGCCTCTGAGGTGTTTCATTGTCCTATGCATTGTTTGATTAGCATTTATATTTCTTAATCTACCTATTAATGTTTTGACTCATGAATATGATTACATAAGAAACATACTGACCTTGACACATGCGGTGCATATGTGTTCCGGTACTTCTCTGTTACACAGAACAGAAATAGCAGTACCTTAAATTAGTATTTTGTGTTCTCTTTGCCATCTCATAAGGTCAGAGGAACTGAGGAGCCGCAAGAATCGAAAAAGTGGAAAAAAAAAAAAAAAGGCCGGAGAACTGTGAACAGGGTGGCTCTTTTATAAGTACTGTTGATACAAATGAAGAGGTTCTTTGTGGTAAAATTGGGAATGGGAAGCCGAAATAACCAGCATACAGAACAATTTTGAACAAAACAGCATAAATCTGAACCAAAGTCAGTGTTTTTAAATGTGTGACAAATATATTGTGACTCTACTGTAATTCACAGATTAGTACAAAATGTGTGCTTTTTTTCTCCTCTACAGTTTTGATACGAATAAGGAATTTTATTCTACTATTATCGATGGCCTACATATACTTCAACTGTAAGAAAAACTTTATAATCTTGTTTGTCCAGTTTGTCGAGGTTGCAGTCAGAGAGATGCCTGGAAAAACCACATTCGTCGTTTGGGAACTGGGAGATGATCAAGGATCGTTTTCCCAGCGGTTGTGCTGTGAACATCTCTATTTTGAATTACAGAGTTATTTCGCCACGCGCAGCGAAAGCAATCCGGTCCTCAATTCAAACAGATTATGGTTCCTCTCTGAAGAAATCTCTTACCCTTTTATTTTCCTTGACCTTCTTCTCCCCCCCCGTGTTTTACGATATGGGCTACCCGTGGAGCGTACACCACAAACTGAGATTACCACAGATTTCAAAGAGAAGCAACTTGTAAAAATATCAGCACTGCACACATGCTGCGTTTGAGCGTTAGTACTTTTATTTATCGATCGTTTCAAAATACAATAAATGTTGTATTGTTGTACGTGAATACACACCTCTAAACACATAAAGCTGTCAGAAGTTTGCTGTATTCTTGTGGATTTGAGAATGGATCCGCACAATCTCAATCGCTCTCAACCCTTCCTCCCCCGAACAGTTATTTTGCTAATATGTTTTTAATGTTTGTGTGAAGCGGTCATCTTTTATAATTTGTTTTTGTATAAGCTGTGCGCCTATGTGTACAGAGAACATCAAAGCTGTAAAAATAGCTCTTCCCATTAAGCAAACTCGCCCTCTCATTCCTTTCCTGGGGACTTTGTTGCTTGGCCGTCCACACGGAGACATTTTAAAACACTGCCTGTGAAATCCAGAGACTTGAAACTATTTATGCTTTGGAAAATATATATCAGCTCTGAGACTTCGACGTGCTCGGCGAATGAGTTTCAGTGGCACAAAAGTGTTGGAAATGGAACTATGGAATGAATAAAATATCTTTTTTTTTTTTACTCATAAACTATCAATCCAAGTCTTCATGCAGCAGTAACTCTAGAGTCATTGAGGATTATGACATTCTTAAGTGTGTTCACCAAATTAATTAATAATCGCTGTTACAAACAAACGGCTTACATCAAACCCTTGGAGTGTTTGCATATTTGTTCGTAATAAGGTACGACGTCGAATGTGATTTAAATGACAATGCACATCTCGCATAATGAGCTGCATAACGAGCTCCACCCGAGATTTTCACCCCGTCGCGTTCTAATGTGTAACTGAGCCTGTCGTGATTGGCCGCCGATTTGATTGGCAGCCCACTGGCTTTAACCGCAGACCTCCTTGCCCATTATTGACTAACAATCCCATTCTCGCCAGCAGTTTTCTCAGCACTAAATCTATCCATGACTCTTTCAGCTCCAGCACAGTTGACTCACAGTGTGTTGACAGTGTACTGCTGTAGCTATCATTATTTCTCCACGGAGGTCAGAGTACAGCAAGCATTTGATTATCAAATGGTGTATTTGTGCGAGCCGAGCATGGAGTGGCTGTTTCACCGGCACAGACAGAAAAGGGGTGTGTGTGTGTGTGTGTGTGTGTGTGTGTGTGCAAATTCTGAGAGCAAGTGTGCATGCGTTAGTGTGTTTATGTGTTATTGCGTTTGTTTTACCAATTCAAGGCTTTGTCTTGCCCAGAGCAATGTCTTTTGACGGGTTAATTTGAAAAACAGATGAACAGACAAACACAGAGATGCACAGCAGGTGATGAAAAGTAATAGTGAGAGCATTAGGGAGGCAGCAGGAAATAAAAAAAAGAGTGGGAGTGTAAGTGAGCGATGTAGCTGGACAGAGACGGAAAAAGATAGAGTGATTGTAGCATATATATATTTATATGTTACGGGGGCGTATTAAGCCATCTTCGTGATGTGCGATGAATGAGTTCTATTAATGAAAGTGCAGGCGCTATATGGACAGCAGGCTCACCACACACACACAGAATGCCCTTCTATCTCTCTAGACTTATATCATTACCCATCATTACACCCCCCATTTGGCAGCGACCCCCTGTATCGATCATGGCCAATAACTCAGTCTCACCCCTGTTCACTCCATCTATCTCTATCTCTATTTGGCATCTCCACGGCCTTCACACTCAACACACACACCCTCCTGTACACACTTGGCGACACATTCAGAGATGCAGGACTGTCCCTCACACCTCGTCCTCTTGTTCTCACCCGCTCTCCAGACTGCCTGTGTGCTCTGTCTCCGTTTTACACTGCCTTACTCCCTGCCTCACTTCCTGTTTTACTCCCTGCCTACTTCCTGTCACACATTTTGCCTTACACCCTTCCCAGTTCACGTACTTATGCACTATTCTGTGCCATTTTATGGGATAAATAGTGTGAGTAGTGTGTGCGCACCAATAATTCCAAAAAGTCAAAAGTGTTCATTATATTACCAGATGTAGTACCAAAAAAAAATAAGTTATTGGACACTTCATGCACACAACTGATGCAGCTTTCCTAATGTAGCAGAAGTTTAGGAGCTATCTGACTCTGACGCTGGAAGACAAAATACCTTTATTAAATTCATACGCTACATCAGGGATGGGCAAATCCGGTCCTGGAGGGCCACTGTACTGCAGAGTTTAGCTCCATCCTTAATCAAACACACCTGAAACATCCAACCACAACTGCAAGCAGGTGTGTTTAATTAGGGGTGGAACTAAACTCTGCAGGACAGTGGCCCTCCAGGACCAGAGTTGCCCAGGCCTGCAGTAGATGGTGGAGTGCATATGCATAGTACTTAATTTGAGACACAACTCCTGCCTTATTCTTTGCTTCTCTCTCTGCTTTCTTGCTATCTTACTTCATACCACACGTCTTGTCTTGCTTCCTACATCAAATCTACCTTTGTCCCCGTCTCACTCTGTCTCACTCATTTATTCGTTTATTATTTTAGTAGATGCTTTTATCCAAAGCGACTTATGATTGAGGACACTCATCCCAATTTGTGCATACCACTTTTTCTCCACTTTGAGTTTACACTGAAAATTACAAAAAGAAAAAGTGCACTTCAAATATCAGATTACACACTTAATTAACCATAAAAAGTGGAATGTTGGACACATCATGTACAAAGCGGTCATAGCTGTAAATACATTGCAAAAGAGGCAGGGCTATCAGATTCTTATACTGAATGACAAAATAACCTTATATAATTAATACACTGCATGGCACTGTACAAAGTGCATAGTATAAGTGCATATGGTATAGTATGTAATTTGGGACCCAACTGCTGTCTTATTTCCTGCCTCACCTTACTTTCTTTGTCACTTCCTTCCCGTCTCATTCCTTGCCTTAATCCCTGGTTTACTTCCTGCCTCTCTTATTGTCTTGTTTCCTGTATCACTCGCTACCTTACTTCCGTTTACTTCCTGCCTCATCGTTTGCCTTATATCTTGCCTTACTCTTTGCCTTAGTCCCACTCATTTCCTGCCTCACTTACTGGCTTGTTTCTTGTCTCACTCCCTACCTTTTTTTTCCTTTTGCACATTGAATCTCATTCTTTGCTTTACTTCCTGGCTCACTTTTTGCCTTAGTTCCTGTCTCACTTCCTGCCTCATTGTCTTATTTCCTGTCTCACTAATTTTCTTCCTTTCTCTTCCTGTCTCATCTCTTGCCTTATTTCCTGCCTCGATTTGCCTTAGTCCCTGTCTCACTTCCTGTCTCATTGTCTTGTTTTCTGTCTCACTCCCTACTTTCTTTCACATCCTGTCTCTTTCTTTGCCTTACTTCCTGCCCCCTTCGCTTTAGTCCCTGTCACACGTCCTGCCTCTTTCCTGGTCTGTGTTACACCGTTTTTAAGCCCTTCCGTCACTATCTTCCCTATGTCTCGTTGACTCAGATGTGCATAATTAATTACGTTGCACAAGTGCCCACTACTGGCAGAACCCTTGCAATGGGATGAATTGGTACGTCCTACCATGACTTGGAATCCACTATGGAGTTGATTTATTATTTACATTTTTTCCCCATACAAATTTGTTTGATATAATATTCTGTATGTATATAGGTATGATTGGGTTGTTTTAACGAGTGTAAATGTGAAGTTTTATTTTTTAATTTCCTTTCTCATTTCTTGCCTTACTTTCTGGCTTCTTTGCCTTAGTCCCTCTCTCACTTACTGCCTCAATCCGTTATTATTGTTTCACTGCCTACCTAAATTCCGTTCTCATTCCCTGCCTTACTTCCTGCCCAAGTATCTACCTCACTTTCTGCCTCACCTCCTCCCTTACTTGTGCATGTGAACTCACATACTATCAGAGTAGGTACCACTTTTATTGAAGAACTTATTTTGTGACATGCATATGTATAGTTTGAATGCAATCTGGACACACTACATTTGCCATGTTTGCATTGTCATGACCTGCATCTCTTCCCCACCATTCATGACTCCTCTCCCATGCTTCATAGCAAAGTGTCCATTGCATCTTAGCGCAAGTAGTAGTATGTCATCTGGGTATTATTTGCTCAAAGCTTAATGAATACAGCTAGATTAGGACATACTAATTTTACATCATTCTTTTTGCATAATGTATAGTACAGATTTGAGCATATTCATCCATGGGGTGCATCTTAGACTCTGCTCACTTTCTGCCACATGCTTTGCCTTACTTCCTGCATCTTTTCCAGCATTAGTCACTGGCTTCCTCCCTGCCTCTCACGCTTCTCTCTATCACATTCTCTGCTTCTCACTCTCTCGAAATCATGTTTCCATCTGCTCCTGTTGTTCAGAATGCCTTAAAATGCCTCTCATTGGCTGATGATGGAAACTGTCACATCTTCGTCTCACTCCCATTGAATCTCCACCTTCTCTCTAACAGCTGTCAATGCCACTAGTTTTTCTTCACTTGCTCATTTACTGTACAAAGAGCCATTAAAACCTCTCTTTCTCACACACTCTTCCCTCACACTTGCCTTTTAATGTCATCTCCTAATCTCAGTCTGCCACATCTGTCCTGCAGCGCAGGCTTCCAGATAGTATTCTGCCTCTAACCCTAAATGCTGCACAACCTCCCATATCAGTAAATCTAATCAATGCATCGTATCGTTCGTTCACCCATCCCCCCATTACTTGGTGTAATGTCTTCCAGTCTATATCTTTCCACTACTCCATCTCACCATCTTCTATCCCTCTACGTGTATAGAGGAGCCTCTGTCTGTCAAATCTCAGCATCCTCTCGTAGGTCTTTGTTTCTGTTCCGCTCTTTGCACATACAGTATGCAAGCTGTCTGTTCTCACTCACTCTCTTTGTGCATCTGTTTTCTGTTAAGCCAGTGTTAATATTGTCAACAAAATAACTGACAAAATTGTAGAAGACAATTTAGATAATCTGTTCATAGTATGTTGGGGACTGATTTGCTTAAACTAAAACTGGTTAAGCAGGTTAATTCGCTCATCTTGTATACTCTATATATGTATGAGATTAATCAGCTATAACCAAAACATAACTATGGGCACTTTTGGTCATGTGGAATTTTAACCCTTGTGTGGTCTTCGGTCACTTTTGACCAACAAATTTTACATTTTGAAATTTAAAAAAATTGTAGCTTCATCAGAACGGTACAAAACTTGGTGACTTTTATGGCACTTGGTATGTGAACACACAAAAAAATTGAGGGCATGACTCGAGCAGACTAAGTGGTCGTAAAAAAAAAATTGTCACACTTGTGGTCTTCGGTCAAAAATGACCGACCATAGGAAATGAATGGGAAATTGACAAAAACACAAAAATTCAGCGAATTGTGATGGTCTGAATTGCAATCTACAAATCTGCCACAATGCAGAAAAAAAGTACACAGCAATGATGGGGTGAAACTCTAAAACATCAAGAGCGC
>NW_015557059.1:414971-416809 GCF_001515605.1 Sinocyclocheilus anshuiensis | reverse complement strand
CTAATCAATGCATCGTATCCACCCATCACCCATCCCCCCATTACTTGGTGTAATGTCTTCCAGTCTATATCTTTCCACTACTCCATCCTTCTATCCCCTATCCCTCTACGTGTATAGAGGAGCCTCTGTCTGTCAAATCTCAGCATCCTCTCGTAGGTCTTTGTTTCTGTTCCGCTCTTTGCACATACAGTATGCAAGCTGTCTGTTCTCACTCACTCTCTTTGTGCATCTGTTTTCTGTTAAGCCAGTGTTAATATTGTCAACAAAATAACTGACAAAATTGTAGAAGACAATTTAGATAATCTGTTCATAGTATGCTGGGGACTGATTTGCTTAAACTAAAACTGGTTAAGCAGGTTAATTCGCTCATCTTGTATACTCTATATATGTATGAGATTAATCAGCTATAACCAAAACATAACTATGGGCACTTTTGGTCATGTGGAATTTTAACCCTTGTGTGGTCTTCGGTCACTTTTGACCAACAAATTTTACATTTTGAAATTTAAAAAAATTGTAGCTTCATCAGAACGGTACAAAACTTGGTGACTTTTATGGCACTTGGTATGTGAACACACAAAAAAATTGAGGGCATGATTCGAAAAAGCTAAGTGCTCGTAAAAAAAAATAGTCACAATCACGGTCTGCGGTCCAAAATAACCGACCAAAGGAAATTAATGGGAAATGGCAAAAAAATGTAAAGCTGCAGTCCGTAAGTTTTGCCTCTTTGTCGCCATCTCTGTTTGAAAACCTGGAATTGCAGTTACTTGCGGAATTATCTTCCTTACATGGGTTGTGCGCCGGCACGGCTCCAGCGCGGATGAATCTAATGTTTTGAGGAGTATGTGTGGCAGTCAGTCAATCCGGTGTGAATCCTATACTTAGTAATCACAGATTCCAGCCTACGTCTTGCAAAAACCTACCCGTACCACTCAAATTAGAAAACATTATTATAAGCTAACCCTTGTGAATCGGGCTAAAGTAAGGCGATAGTTTTGAACACTGACTGGTTGTGTACTTGCTCAAATATTGATTTTGGATCATTTTTAACCCCAAAAAAGTTACGGACTGCAGCTTTAAAATACAGAACATTTTTGTGTGTACAATCTACAAATCCCCCATGACGCAGAAAAAATGAAGGGGTGAAACTCTAAAACATTTAGAGTGCAAAATCAACACACCCACTCACACACGCACATACACACACACACTTGTACACCCCCCCCATGAACTGGTGTGCCTGTAACACAGCAACTATGTAAAATAAAATCAACAATTCAACTACAATTTAGTAAAAAAGTGGACAGCAAGGAAGGGGTTACACTCTAAAACATAAAGAGTGCAAAACAGACACATCCACTCACACACACTCACTTACACACGCTCACAGACAAACACACACACAATTATACATACTCAAATGAATTGGTATGGCTATTAACATATAGACAAAATGAGTCAGAAAACCGGAATAAGAGGTTGAAATCAGATCGGACCCAGAAGGATTAAGCTATGATAAAGCATTCCTGTTTATTTTTTTTGCATTTTTATAGAATTTTAATGTTTTGTGTAACAAAATGCTGTGTGTGTTCAGGTTTGACTGTAGTAATAATAATTTTAAAAACTGACACTTCAAATCAACATCTAAAACAACAAAAAATATAAACCTTGACAAAAAGGACTCCTTGAAAATGCCTTAATAAACATTTAAATCCACAACTTAATAAAAGTAAATAATTATGTATAAAAACAACTAGGCAATTCAAAAGCCTCTCTATAGATTCCAATACAGGCATCTAGTGGTTACACCATGAAATTACATGTTTTTCTTTCTTTGC
>NW_015557059.1:412972-414659 GCF_001515605.1 Sinocyclocheilus anshuiensis | reverse complement strand
AAAAAAAAAAAAAAAAAGAAGGATTTTAAAGGCCTAGTCTCTATTTTAATCTGAGATACTGCATTAATTGAAAAATAATTGTAAAAAATGTGAGAAAAAAATAGTTCTTCGATGTTCTTCAAAAAAAAAATTGTTCAATGGAAAAAATGTATAATAATTGTTGCATAAATATTAATTATTACCATAAAATTATCTCAAAAGAAAAAAGAAAAAATATTATTGAACAAAAATATTTTATATTGATTTTACTGAAGAAAAAAAAAATCAGGTGTCCGTTCACTTTTGACCGCGAAGACCATGAGTGTGATTCACAAATAAAGGCCACACAAGGGTTAAACCATAAACTCTAATATCACATTCACTAGTTACTTTTTGTCCAACAGTGCCCTAGTGAAAAATAGATATACTAAAATGTATCTGAAATGCATTTATTTCATGCTAAGTATAATACAAATATATTTACATATTTGTATACTTAATAAAAATACCCCGCAGTTGTACTTTTTGGTATACTAAACTGGTATACATAAAGTCTGCTGGAATAACAAATTTTCTACTTAATGCTCTTTAATTGTGTGGAAGTAGTGCTGAAGTCCAACTAAAGATATACTTGATTGATAAGTATATTTGATTGTGCTAAAATGGAACTATTGCAAGTATACTTCATGTACACTTTAAATATCTTGCATTTAAAGACCGGTATTATTCAATGATCATAAAATCCTCATCAATAGTGACATTAACACATGTTAGGCTTAATATTAAGAAATGTGCATTGTGCACAAGTAGTACTCCAAATAAAGTTTAATTAGAATTTTTATATCAGTACTGTAAGTATTGAGTGATATGTCAGTATGTTAATAGATTTGAACTATACTTAGTATGAAATAAGTGTATTTTAAATATAGGCCTATTATCCTTTCTTTTTTTTTTTCTCACTGTAAATTCCATTTCCACCAAATCTTTTTGATAATATTCTGTTCTGGAAATGCCAAAACAAAAATGCTTAAGATATAATTTCCACCACATCTCAAAGTTAGTATTGTGTTCAGCATAATATTCTGGTGGAAATTACATTTTAAACATTTTTGGCATGGCCACAAAACAGTCACACAGTAACTCCTAAAAAGTATCTAGTACTTCAGCACATTTTTGAACCTGTATTGTATTTCTGTAGCTCAAACAGTAGAGCATGGTGCTAGAAACTCCAAGGTCATCTGTTCAAATCCCAAGGAATGCATGAACTGATAAACTGTATACCTTCAATACAATGGAAGTCGCTTTGGATAAAAGCATCCGCCAAAAGCACACATTTCCAAATGTTGGCGGGTCCCAGTGTGTAGACACACTCCTGGTATGCCAGTGAGGGGCAGTGGCTTCCCTTGAGGCTCAGAAAGCATGTTTTCCAGTGCCAATGAAGCAAAGACCTCCAGGTCATATTCTTCCAGGGGTCTGCGCCAGCCAAGAAACGGCCATTGAGATGAATGGGAACGTTTCTCCAAGTCTTATCCACAGACCTCCTTGGATGGAGCTGGCTTGAGAGTAGGCAGATGTTCCTTCAAAATTACATGATGAAATAATGACTAAATAGAAGACATCTTCATCAAAGCTACAACTAAAGAAGAAAACTTGAGGAAAACTTTGTAGCGTCTGGACCAATCAAACACACAATATATATTTTGTTAGC
>NW_015557059.1:398953-412699 GCF_001515605.1 Sinocyclocheilus anshuiensis | reverse complement strand
AATATTTATAATTAATTATAACTAGTTATGATTAATTATTCATATTTCCCCATGAGCTGATTCGCTACAACTTCAAGAAAAATTGAATACGTGCCATGCTGTACATCTACTTCACATGCTTTCCATCATATGGCAGAACCGTGTCCTCGATTCCACTCTTTCTCTCTCCTCACCTTACATTCTTCATTGTTGTTTTCTTCATTGTATCTCAAACTCAATCTCATGTGGGTGTCTGTCTGGTATTTATGTTTAATTTATTTTTGTTTCAGTTTTAGTTCAGTATTAGTTTCTATTTATTTCCAGTTAATTTTACAGCTACATTTCTAATGTTTTATCACCCAATATTTATGTTTTAATTTATTTTTATTTCAATTAACAAAAATGATTCCACTCTTTCTCTCTCCTCACCTTACATTCTTCATTGTTGTTTTCTTCATTGTATCTCAAACTCAATCTCATGTGGGTGTCTGTCTGGTCCCTCAAGTCTCCTGTTTCTCTTCCTTTCAATCTCTCTAACACCTCAGACTTTAACGCAAGCGTCTCAACAATCAGTATTTCACAGTTCCCTTGTCTTTTCAGTTTCTCTCTGTCCCTTTTGTTTCTTTATCAATTTCTCACATCTCCGCTGGACCCAATTAACATTTCCAATGCCTTTGAAGTCGAGAAACAAATGAACCTGTTCTGACTTGTCAGGTTCAACAAGTGCTAGTTTGACTGTTTTATTTTTATTTTTTTATTTATTTTTTTTATCATTAGTCTCACAAAATGTTGAGCAATCTTGTTTCTTTTAGTAATAGACAGTGTAGTTTTGCTGCAGGAATATCATATCACTGATAATTTGTAAGTCTTGACTTATATTCTGTGTAGACACAGGGAACATCACTCTATGCTTTAAAATGCTCTTTAAATCTCTGTCCGTCCCTCTGTGTCACACTGATCTTAATGACAGTTGTCATAAACATGCATAAAAAAACCTTCATATTCATGACATGTGTCATGTCATGATTATGAAGGTGTCATGTCAGTCTTATGCACACCCCTTCAAGTAAAGTGTAACCAATGGTTTTAATAGTTTTACTTATTAATAATAACCCTGATTTGAAGACACAATTTTTAAAAACAATTCTTATTTCAACCAACCACACACAAAATGTATTATAGTAAACAGATTCCATTTGGATTTTATATTTTCTTTAAATAGTTTAGGGAGAAGTGATTTCATTCATACAGACAGTGTTGGATTAAGAGAAATCAGTCAGCTTATTTAGACATTCCCTCCTGTCTACACATTTGTTTCTAATTTTATCTTTCTCTCTGTCTCTCTTGCTTCTTTTTATATCCTGTCTAACTAAGCCCAACTGTGTATATATACTCCATTGATTATAAGTGAGTTGGGATGAACCAGGCCATCACACAATTGTCTTCTGGCAGGCAAGTGATGGATTTTAGGTCCTTCTGCAGTCATCTTTGATTAATGGAGGAGACCATAGTGGACAGGGCAGAAGACTGCGATCAATTCGCCAATAACTCCATATTTACACATCATCAAAAAAGAGAAGAAGAGAGAGGAAGACACATGAAGACGCAGGAAAGGCAGATAATTAGTCATGAGAATCTACATTTAATGAGCAGGAGATCTATTAACTGAGGAAGACTAGAAGAACATTGAGAGACAGGATGGGTGTTCAGTTAACCCGCATGGGATCACATCGCCCACCCTTGGCATGTTCTAAAATATTCTGGCTAAATTGCTTATGGATTCAGCTGCTTATAAGAGATTAGCTCGCCCAGCTCAGTTTTAACACATTTTACCATGTTTAAAGGTGCATTCATTTTGGTGCTAATTTAAAAAAAGTTTCACACAAAAAGAAATAAATTGTGTTTTTGTGAATAATGATCTGAATGGTGTACACTCACATGTGTTGAAGACATATAAGAGTTTTAATTGTGTACACAGAAAAAAATGGTGTTGGGTTTACTTTGAAGGTTTACTTCAGAAATTGATAGTCAATTTTACAAATGATCAAAATGAAACACTCTGAACAGAACAAGAAACTTTGAAGTAGAGAGACTGAAAATGGAGACTGAAATTTTCTTGTAAAATGTACTTGAAAAATCATTGTTTATTTACAACCTTGAAAATTCAGATCGCCCTACCGATGTATTAAAACTGACACATAAAAAATTATGTGACCCACCTTGTTTCACTAAATGCCGGAGAGAATCCTCTTGCTCTTTGGCTGATACTCTAGTAGCGTAGTGTTGTTTGCTGATGCGAAAAGTGAAAATTAGACAATGAAACAATTATTATGCTTTATTAATGAAGACAACAGGAAAATAAGTACTTGTATGGCTGAAGAAGTTTAAAAGCTCTGAAGCCAAAAGACAAAGAACGACAAAGAAAAACAAACGTAAACATACGGCAGACACAAGGTGAAAAGATCTGATGACAAGTTGAGAAAATTCTAAGTAGTAATGCCCAAAATAATGTTTTTGGGCAGTTAACTGCATTTAATTGAAAATGTATTATTGTTTACATTTATGTAAAATTATATTAGATATAATTAGTTGCATTTAAGAGTGATTCTGTGACCTACTTAAGTAGTGCTTTTTAAATTTCATAAATACTTTTATTGTCTTTAAAATATGGTTCAGATATACTGCCATTTATGGTAAATTAAAATACACTGATATATGAAATATGTTATTTCTGCTGAACCTTGTATGTCATGTTTAAATATTTGTAATGTATATTAACTTTAAATGTAAAATCAAATAACACAGTTAAAATTATAATTAAGCACTTTACACATTAACACATCAAAATAAGTGTACTTGTTTATAGCATGACAACCCTAGTAAAAGAGTAATATATTTAAAATAAACGTATTTCATACTAAGTATATTTCAATCTAACATATTTACTGACATATCGCTTGAGACGTACTGATATAAAAATTCTAATTAAACTTTATTTGGAGTACTACTTGTGCACAATGCACAGTTCTTAATATTAACCCTAAAATGTGTTATAATGTCACGACTGATGAGGATTGTATGATCTTTGAATAATATCGGTCTTGAAATGCAAGATTTTTGAAGTGTATATAGTTCCACTTTAGCACAATCAAATATACTTCAGTATATCTTTAGCTGGACCTCGGCACTACTTAAATTGGCACAATTAAAGTGCATTAAGTACAAAATGAGTTATTCCAGCAGAGTTTAAATATACCAGTTTAGTATACCAAAAGTACAATTGCAGGGGATTTTTAATAAATACATAAATATGTAAATGTATTTTTATTATACTTAGCATGCAGTAAAGTGTACTTAAGTGTGTTTAGAATCAATGATAAACTACTCTGGTTAAGCTTATTATTTATTTTCATTAGATTCAGATTAGAAGTGCACTAAAAGTGCACAGTCAATACAATTAACCACATTTCTAAATAAGCACTGAATATTGCATAGGCACAAAAACAGAATATTTTTTTGACAAACTTGGCAACACAAGGCAGGACATTTGTGGACATTTCTTGCCGAACTTTTTCATTAAGACACAGTGTCATGAACCTTGCAACTTTTCTTTTTTTTTTTCCTTAGAAGAGCTTATTGTAATGGCCTGCACAGATGTGTGGGCTAAGCCCTGAATATCCAATAACCCTTGAACCGCCCCGAACAGTGACTATCCAAACATTACAAAAAATACTCCATGTAGGAATATCTATGAATATGAATGAGATCGCGTTGAGAAATCAGAACCAAAATCTTGTGAAGTGAGAAAAGCGAGATGCGCACACACACAAATGTGTCTTTGATGGCAAATCCTGAAATCATCTGTACATGCTCATGACATTTCCCAGAGTTCTCTGAGGCCAACTAAAGTCAGCAGTTCAGTGATACGCTGCTTTGGCCAGGGCCCTTTTACCCTCCATTAGACAAAGTGCAGGCTGGTAGGATTTTGTCCCTAAAGCTTCGGACCAGGCCAGAGAAGAACACTCTGCAGAACTGGAATCAGGGCATATGTCTGTGAGAGATACAACTAGATCTGGCCGCTGGATTCGATTTCAGCTGATGTTGCACCGAGAGCTTCTTGCCTACAAAGCCACGGTATGTGTGTGAGCCAGTGTGTGTTTGAAGTGTGTGGGTTTTAGGAAGTGAGAAATCCATAGAGAACAAGAGGGTGCAGGAAAATAAGCATGCCCTGGTAGCACAAATGTGTTTGTGTGGGTGTACATTAACATCTATGTGGGCTGGACGGAGGCTGAATATGCAAAACGACGCAAACAAAAGATGATTTCTTCTTGACGGACTACACTACATCTCTTTTGCTGCTTAATCAATCCCCTTTATTGTGTACGCACACCTTAGCAGTAGCTTGTCTGACCTTGAGCGAAATAACTAGTCAACATTTCTCTCATTAGACACAGCTGAGGTAATCTCAGCATGCCCGGAAAACACGACACTTAAACTCAGAACCTGACAAGCAATTATTTCTGTCTCCTGTCAGCCGAAGGAGCACCTTCACTTGTATGTGTGCCGTTACAACTGTAATTATTGCATTACTGACCTTGTTGGCTTGAGGTCTTTTCAATAGGTTGTAATTATCACTGCTGCGTTTTCTCTGACTTTTCTAGGTATTAACAATGGAGGTTTTGTTTTCTTACTCCCCCTGTTGTTCAAGTAAAAGTGGGCTTGAAGGAAAAGGTGTTCTTGCTGAGGGTATGTGTGCACAAATCCACATCTGCGACCCCATTTAGTCCTGGTGTGAAGAGCCGTCTCGGTGATCTGATCACAAGTGGTCAGGTGTAAATGGGGTCCAAAACGTTTTGTGATCCTATCACTAATATGGAGGTGGTCAGAAACACATGTGGCTTTATATATAGATATAAATAAATATAATATATTGTATCAGATTAGCACAAAAGGGAAATATTTATAATTAATTATAACTGGTTATAATTAATAATAAATATTTAGATTAGATCTTATAATTAACTGTAGCAGAATCAATATTACAATTATTTGATCTGTCCGTCCACCGAGCAGACAATATAATAATTTATCAATTCAAGGAAAGATTATTTTCCTGGCCAAGAAACAGTAGCTTTCCTACTTTATGCAGTACTAGCAGTAATTTAGCATGTAGCAAGAGTTCAACATTCAGTGACTCCGAATTGTGAGCAGCACACAGAGCAGCACACATAGACAATCAATTGTGAATATAAGGGATTTATAAGGGATTTAATAAATGAAACTATAGCTAACGTGACAACGGAGGTTCTTGATGAGTTCTTTAGGAGTGAGCTGGAGGTCTTGGAGAGTGTCCGTCTCAAGAAGAAAGGTTTTGAGCCAAGATTAGTCTGAGCTAATGACTTTTGATAGTTCCAATCCACACCCACCTTTTATAACTGTAGAATATGGGGCCAGGTCTGTAATTTATATGCAAATGTCAAAAGGCTAAGAGGAGTCTCTAAGACATAAAGCCCCCATGACCCTCAATGATCCTAAGCAGATGCTACAATATATTTATTTATTTATTTATGTGTTTTTTGATCAAGACGTACTGCTGCATATTGAAATAATGAGTAAATTATGCTGTCACAAATCTATCTATCTATCTATCTATCTATCTATCTATCTATCTATCTATCTGCTGTGAAAAAAGGTTCAGTCTTTCAAGGGACTGACACAAATCTACACTAGAACTGAGATAATGCTCTTCTACATACACGCTGGTTTGCCCAGTTGCATGAGCATCTTTTTCTTTGTCCTGGCCGAGTGGAAGAGGTAGGTTGCTGGCAGAAAAGGGACATCAAGGAAGTAGATTTTGAACTTTCTACATGCTACAAGTCATTTTGATCAATGTCTGCAGCAGCACCCACTAGCTGGAGGGCAACAGGAACTGCTGAGAGATGAATTCCTCTATTTGTGTGAAGGTCTGCACTGATGGTATGTGTGCACCAGCGACTCGGTTTTATTCTTTATCGCACTGTGTGAGAGTATAGGTATGCTAGCGGTCACACCACTCAAATAAAATATTCCCAGTCTCTAATAAGTGTCTTTCACAACTGCTTTTGTAGTGGCTAACAAACCTGCTGTGCTAATAAAAGAGTGGACGGTTATCATTGTACTTTATGCAGGAATAAAAGCGCCATACTCCTGGCTGCACAGCACAAAGTCACCTAGATCTTTGTTCCCCTTTCTTTCCCACTGCTTTTAATGCTTTGATAAATTTGGTGCGCTGAAAAACATTTCCTTGAAAGCCGTACATTTGTATCAGCAGCGCAATCAGCAGAATAAGACTTGTGCCAAGAACCCTTACAATACTGTAATCAAACTTTACCGCCAATTGCTGCATTTTTCATTAAACCAAAGGCTTTGGAAAGCAATCTCTGGTGCATCATGGGGAACTAACCTCGAACACTATTAGGTTTGAGGTTACTATTAGGTATTTCACCCCAAAATGAAAATCTTGCACATTCCAAACCTTTACTATTTTAATTTTTTTATGATGCACATCATAAGATGTTAGACATTTTCAGCTTTCCATACAAGGATTTATACTTCCAAACAACAACAAAAAAGACAAAATAATCTCTATAGAAGTACCTTCTAAAGTCATATTATAGCTTCGTGTGAGAAACACAATGAAATTGAAGTTTACTGGTAATTTTCCATTCTATCATACTTTTAAAATCTCATTTGTGGTTGTGTATGGTTGCAATTGCCATGTGATGTGAGAACCAGTGATGCTGTAATATAAAACCTGGCACAATATGCCTAAAGGCACCATTTTTCAATTGAATACAAGTGCATTTACAGTTTGCGAGCTCATTTTCCATTTTAACACACTTCTGTGCAACAGTCAAAAGATAAGGAAAGATAAGTGGTAATTATGTGTTTTACATTTATTTAGATGTATTGCTATAAATCTATATTTTGATCAAATGTTTGAAATTAAGGGAAAATGAAGTGTTAAAGAAAACTATTAACTAGGAGTAGTGAGCAGAAAACAGCCAATAAACCAGCCAGAACATCCGAGCAACTATCCAGCAGCACCATAGTAAATTCCTTGGGGGTTGTGTGCATTACCATTTGCACATGCAACATGTGTTACATTCTAAATTAGGTATCATAAATTAGGCTAATGAATGTCTTTTTTTTTCCCAACACATTTGTTCATCTTGGTTAATGCTCATTTAAAAATATACTCTTGTCTAATGTTAGTTCATGTTAGTACTTATTGATGCCACATCAGTTTATTTTGATATTAAACATGATGTGGACCATGAAGATTTTGTTGCTTTAGTAATGAACGCACATGTCTTTCACAATATTACTGTATTTACAGTAATTTTTGATCAAATAAATTCAGCTTTGGTGTGCATAAGAGACATCTTTCCAAAAAAAAAAAAAAAACGTAATTATACATTTACATTACATTATCCCAAACCTTTTACCTGTAGTGTACATACAGTAAAATAATGAGAAAAAACTTTTGTCACCTTTTGTCAAGTCATGTACTGTAGTCCGATTGTGTGTCAAGGTCAATATATGTCTTAAAATATCTGACTATTTGACATTTTTATTACAAAGCAAAGTAAGTTCAGCTTTTGAAATGTGATGTGGGGCAACTCCCTAAAACTTTATTTATGTCAAGATAATTGACTTCAGGCTGTTGTATTACTAGAAAAAAAACTATGTACACCGAGATGGTAACATGGCCACAAAGCAAAGTGGCTGTTAGATTTGTGCATTATTTTTCTAATTATTCAGGTGTCCATTACTCAAGACATTGATCAGATGATGTATTTCATGGCATTTGTTAGGTTTTTATCCTTAAAATGCTCTTGTGCATAGGACTAATTTCTTACACATCTCATTTCCAAAATGTAATTTTAGAGCTAGTAGGAGTAGAAGGCTTGACGTTATTACAGACAGTGAGAGAAAGAAAAAGCAATAAATTTATGAAGGCTGTGTGAGTGACCTGAGCCTGTGCGTCTCTCAACAGAGTTCGACAGCAGCGTTTTTACTAATAGCAAAACTGTAAGATGAACTGCTTCAAGAACAGCACCGTTACTACCTCACTACTGGGAAATGCCATGAAGTTCTTCAGCTGTCACAATATTTCTGTTTGCGCATGTGTGTCTGTACTGTATGTATGTGTACATTTGTATGGAAGTGTACTTTACATCGGAAAAAAAAAAATAACTTCATGGGAAAAATTTGTTTGTAATTTTTATCATGTTGTTTGTTTTATTTAGGTTGTAAGGTTTGCAATATCTGAAAACATTTGGTTACTGTAGCCATGCGTTTCCTGAAAATAATTGGACATCTTAGAACGTTCATCAGCCAATCAGAACCAGAATATCCTGCTTAGCAACACCCTAATAAGAATCTAGCAACCACTAACAGCATAGAAGCCTTGCATCTGCAAGTTTTCCAAACTATATAAGACGTATTTAACCTTGAAACTGTGGTCATTTTCGGGACAAGTTCATCTTGGCAAAGCTTAGTTTTCTTGTTTATTATGGTTTCAATAAACTGTTTTTTTTACCCGCTTTCTGCATCCATATGTTATTTATTTCATTTGATCCCACAGTATTTGACTTTATCATGCTGTATCTCATGCCACAAAAGCAGAGTAGGATACTAAGAATGTCACTGTCTGTATGAATAGTTTTGCTCTGGTTTGTATGAGATATGTCATCACCTTTGGGAGGAACAAATTTCCACTTGAGTAGACAATAAAGATTTTTCAGACTCCCAGAGACACATTTTAATACAGTAAAGTGTTCAGTAAAGAGCTGCCGACCTTTAGATGGGAAGGACACATAAAATGTATCCTTACAGCATTCTGTTCTTTAATACAAAAGTAAAAAAAAAAAAAAATTCCAGGTAAACACTACATGCCTGTTCATTGTGGCAGAAACTCATATTTTCAGAGGCTTATTTTGCGGCTTGAGCGATTAGACAAGGTACAGAGAGAGAGACTGACTCCTCTACACAACTAGGACACACAATAAGCGAGGAGGGACAAGGACACGCTCATGATGGAAAAGTATTTCTTGATGAATTGATGAGTAGTGCGATTTTGCTTATTTCATTTTAGGAAAGGAGGGAAATTATCAGCCATGAGTGATTTTAAAAGCCCAACTCACCTTGCAGTGGACTCCTTTCAGGGAAACAGTTTATTTGAAAACACAGTGATTTAAAATAGTGGGTGATGGATTGTGATTAGGGCAGTAGATTTGTGACAGAAGTCATTTCCTGAGGCAAAGTCATCCAAAGATTATGAAAGAACGATGTTTTTACCTCAGAAAGCCTTGACCGGTTTTTTAAGTCCTCGTCTAGCGCCATATTCAGCCAAATCTAATTAAAACTAGCCGTTCGATGTCCTGCAAACATGTATCATTATCTAACTTTTGAGTAGTTTCATTTATGTTTTTAATTTAGTTTTTGATAATGACATTGCTTTAAGCCATTTTTGTACCAGCAATATTCAACTCTTGAGTTTTAAGGACATTTACGTAACTAATGCACATATCATCAATCAGGATGGAGGACGTATGCAGAAAATGTAAAGAGGTTGTGTAGATGTTAGCCTTGAGCACTTTTCTGCATTAAGTTCAAATACCAGGATGATACAACTGTCCTGATATCATAATGAGAAGAAGAAGAAAAACATTGTTAAAAGACTTATTGAAAAGAAAACGTTTTAAAGTAGTATATTTTGTAGTATATTTAAAACGTAATTTATTCCTGTGATGCAAAGCTGAATTTTCAGAATCATTACTCTAGTATTCAGTGTCACATGATCCTTCAGAAATCATAAAAAAATGCATCACCATTTCCAGAAAAATATTAAGTAGCAAAAACATTGATAATAACAAATACCTTATTAATAATTGAGCACCAATAATATTTCATAATAACTGAACATCAAATCAGCATATTAGAATGATTTCTGAAGAATCATGTGACACTGAAGACTGGAGTAATGGTGCTGAAAATTCAGGTTTGCTTCACAGTAATAAATTGCGTTTTTAAATATAAAAATATATTAAAATGCAAATTAAATTGCAATTAAAAATCCATATAGTTTAAAAAATATTTTAAATGGTAAATTGTAACTATTTCTGCTTTTACTGTATTTTTAATCAAATAAATACAGCCTTGATGAGCATTGATATGTCTTTCAGAAACATACAAAAAAAAATCGTATAAACTTTTGACCTGGGCAAAGTTAGTTAAACTTGTGAAATGTGAAAGGAAATGTCATGTGGCGCAACTCCCTAAACATTATGAATTTACAGTTATTACTGTTATGAAGTAACAGTTCATGGTGTTTATAAAAAAACACATTTTACCTTCAAAAACGTATTTTAAGAACTTACGTTTACACTCACTTGTGTTCAAGGTATGAGGAAAATATGTTATTACCCTTTTTTATTGATGCTGACATCAGAGCCATTAAATCTGAGCTGTCCTTGGAAAAAAAGCATAGATGAAACGAACAGGAACACAAAGAGTATATGTCTAGGTAATTTTCTTTATCGTGAACTCTCGTATTTGTCATTGACCCTTATAGTAACCATGAGCACTCTTCTGTACATTATTTGAGGTAGAGTTTGCACTGGAAAAGAAATAAATTGTGTATAACTGTATGACCTTTTGTGCATCTGAGAAGAGATTTTATTTTGGCGGCCTCGACTTTGGGAACGCTGTTTCTGGTGGGACAAACTGTAATGGTTTTAGCGCATGCTGTTTTGGAAAATGAGTGTTTTAGACTAATGTAATTGAATGTGGATTGCTTGGGATTTACTTCAAGCAAGCACAGTTTTCCCCTCTGTCAAGCACAGATATGGAAAATGGACACAGCAGGCCAACAGTTCCTCCATGTGTAATGTGCCACCCGACCTTAACGGTACTGTTTCCACAGCGGAGCTCCTCTCAATCCTCTTTCCCTGTCTCTTGCAATCTCCACAGGACAGAGATTTCTTGGATTTATACAAACAGATCTCTTGGAAAAGTAGTCTAGCACACTTCTCCTCCGCTCCTTAAGCTCCTTTCCTTTCTTTGCCGTCTCCGGTGGGAAGATGGATGGGTTTGCCCTGGGTGGCAGGGAAAGAAGTATTGCTAATATTTTCATGATCTGGGGCAATATTGTCATGACTTAACCTTTCTTGTGTGGAGGAGAGGAGGCACGTGGTTCGGCTGGTGCTGAGGCAGCAGGGACGACGGGGAGGGGTTGGGTCCGTGTATATTTACTAACTGTGTCTCCATCCATCAAAAGCCAGCCTGCGTTGTCTCCTTCTGTCCATCAAAGTCCTTTCTCATTGGCGACTCACTTCCTCAACTGTTTCAGCCTCCCTGCATTTATGATATATGTGCATGATTTAAAAACCTGCTGCTCTTTGTCTTTACCTCATATTTTTTCCGGTCCATTTTCTCTCATTACTGACCCCCTGGGATGGATATATATATATATATATATATATATATACAGTATATGGTTTTTGTGTGTGTCTCTTATCCTCACCACGGCTGCATTGATTGAAAAGAAAGTAAAAACAGTAATATTGTACAATATTATTAAAATTTATAACAACACTTTTTCTATTTTAATATATTTTAATTTGTAATTTATGTATAAATAAATCTATACATAAATGTAATTTTTTCCCAAAGCTAAAATTTCAGCAGCCATTGCTCCAGTCTTCAGTCATATGATCCATCAGAAATCATTTGAATATGTCAAATGACATATTGTGTCTTTATATGATGATGATAAAAAGTCTATCATATTACTTAGTCTGATCTTTTTTGATCTTTTTATCATATTAGGTTTGAGAAATCAAGAGAATCTTTCGAGAAGTGCGCACATTTTTTTTCCTCAAAGGATTGGTTCACCCCAAAATGAAAATTTGCTTAAAATATTTTCACTTTCAGGCCATTCAAGATACAGACAAGTTTGTTTCTTCATCAGAACAGATTTGGAGAAATGTAGCATTACTTGCTCACCAATCTCTGCAGTGAATGGGTGCCATCAGAATGAGAGTCCAGCGAATAAAAATATCACTATAATCCATCCTCTCACATCAAAATCCACCAACATATTTGTTTAGAACAATTTGTTTGGACTGTTTTTGCTTGTAAACAGTGCTTAATCTGTGCATATTTCTCTCCTGATTCAGACGAGACTAATTTTTCACTGGAGAAAGCAATATTACATATAGAGGACTTGCAATGGTTTCAAAAATATTTTAATAATGGATTAATTGATGGACTGGAGTCGTGTGGACTACTTATGGATTATTATGATGTTTTTATCAGCTGTTTGGACTCTCATTCTGACGGCACCCATTCACTGCAGGGGATCCATTGCTGAGCAAATGATGTAATGCTAAATTTCTACCAAATCTGTTCTGAAAAGGAAACAAACTCATCTATATCTTGGATACGTTGATTTTGAGCAAATATTCAGTTTTGGGTGAACTTTCCCTTTAATAGGGACCCTGTGCCCCAGTACTGAAAAGCTAGAAACACCTCAGCTGACCTTTCGTTTCACTATCTTCATCCCTTTCTCTGTCCTGTCCTCTGTTTTTCTCCGATTTCTATCTCTCCCTCGCTCCCGGTGCAGGCGGGTACGGCTGTGTAATTTGAGCATGCTGAGCAGTCTCTGCTGAATGTTGATGGAAGGATGGGGCCGTGTATTGAGAGGTCACATGCTGTCCTAGTTGCCTGGGCTGCATGGATCAGTAACACCTTGTTTGATAGAGAGGAAGTGCAAATGAGTGTAAAGAGATGGGGAAGAGTACTTCAGATTTATCCTTAAAGACAGATGACAAAGATGAACCCCTATTTTCTCTCTCTCTCTCTACCGGTAGAGTCGACTCCATTCACACCTGAACTAAGGCCTGTTTTCTGCCTCAGTTCACATGTGTTCATGTGTGTTGTTGTTCTTGTTTTCTGAAGCGGATAAGTGTGTGTATGTGTCATGTTAGTGCACTACATGATAGGTAATCATTGTCTACCCTATCTGTCATTTTTTCATGCACTGAAATAAAAAAAGTGTAGAAGCAATTTGTAAAATTACTAGTCAATTTCATGAATAATCAAATAAATAGCAAGACGCACATTTAATTAAACACATGATTTTTTGAAGTAGAAATACTGAAATCATGTACTCCAATAATCATTGTTTTATGTACAACTTTAAAACGTTTTTTTTTACAGTGTGTGTAATTTTAAAATGCATGATCAATTTAAAATGGTTATGTATTCATTCATTTATTCAAACAACATCAGATAAAAACATACTGGATGGATGGATCATCCAGTGTGTTTTCATCTGATGTTGTTTTCCTTCAACAGTTCAGTCAAAACAGAAATTAACATCAGGCTTTCAACTATTACTTACAATGTGAATTTAAAATGTGCATGAATCACATTTTACATTTTATGTAACTGTAATATACATTCTGTAAGTATGTCTTGTTAGACTTTTACGTGCAGATTAGCAATAGACTGATGTATATCAATTAAATTGTATTAATATTTTGAGATTATCAGCATTACTGCATAAATGTTCCTCGCTGACCAGGAAGAAGTGATATTTCCTAATCATCAGCTCTATCATCTACTCCATTTACCAAGTTCCATGTATTTATTTTTCATTAATATTGTGTAAATTGCAGGGGCTCGGGAAGATGCTTTCGGTTGGGAGTGCTGTGTGTG